>NW_026893615.1:600000-900000 GCF_032452875.1 Bos javanicus
CTGAGCAGGCATGAATCCTGCGGCCCAGCTGGCGATTATCAGGCAGCTGAGCAGGCATGAATCCTGCGGCCCAGCTGGCGATTATCAGGCAGGTGAGCAGGCGCTGATCCCGTACCTCAGCAGGCACTGATCACGTGGCTGTCATGCAGTGATCAGGTGACTGAGAGGCGCTGATCATGTGACTGCTCATGTGCTGATCAGGTAGCTCTCCTGCACGGATCATGTGCCTCAGCAGGCAAGAATCAAGCAGCTGAGCAGGCATGAATCCTGCGGCCCAGCTGGCGATTATCAGGCAGCTGAGCAGGCATGAATCCTGCGGCCCAGCTGGCGATTATCAGGCAGCTGAGCAGGCATGAATCCTGCGGCCCAGCTGGCGATTATCAGGCAGCTGAGCAGGCATGAATCCTGCGGCCCAGCTGGCGATTATCAGGCAGCTGAGCAGGCATGAATCCTGCGGCCCAGCTGGCGATTATCAGGCAGCTGAGCAGGCATGAATCCTGCGGCCAGGCTGGCGATCCTGCGGCCCAGCTGGCGATTATCAGGCAGCTGAGCAGGCATGAATCCTGCGGCCCAGCTGGCGATTATCAGGCAGGTGAGCAGGCGCTGATCCCGTACCTCAGCAGG
This sequence comes from Bos javanicus, assembly GCF_032452875.1. NCBI lineage: Eukaryota > Metazoa > Chordata > Mammalia > Artiodactyla > Bovidae > Bos > Bos javanicus. Next base: position 600,625 of record NW_026893615.1, read on the forward strand.
CACTGATCACGTGGCTGTCATGCAGTGATCAGGTGACTGAGAGGCGCTGATCATGTGACTGCTCATGTGCTGATCAGGTAGCTCTCCTGCACGGATCATGTGCCTCAGCAGGCAAGAATCAAGCAGCTGAGCAGGCATGAATCCTGCGGCCCAGCTGGCGATTATCAGGCAGCTGAGCAGGCATGAATCCTGCGGCCCAGCTGGCGATTATCAGGCAGCTGAGCAGGCATGAATCCTGCGGCCCAGCTGGCGATTATCAGGCAGCTGAGCAGGCATGAATCCTGCGGCCCAGCTGGCGATTATCAGGCAGCTGAGCAGGCATGAATCCTGCGGCCCAGCTGGCGATTATCAGGCAGCTGAGCAGGCATGAATCCTGCGGCCCAGCTGGCGATTATCAGGCAGCTGAGCAGGCATGAATCCTGCGGCCCAGCTGGCGATTATCAGGCAGCTGAGCAGGCATGAATCCTGCGGCCCAGCTGGCGATTATCAAGCAGGTGAGCAGGCGCTGATCCCGCACCTCAGCAGGCACTGATCACGTGGCTGTCATGCAGTGATCAGGTGACTGAGAGGCGCTGATCATGTGACTGCTCATGTGCTGATCAGGTAGCTCTCCTGCACGGATCATGTGCCTCAGCAGGCAAGAATCAAGCAGCTGAGCAGGCATGAATCCTGCGGCCCAGCTGGCGATTATCAGGCAGCTGAGCAGGCATGAATCCTGCGGCCCAGCTGGCGATTATCAGGCAGCTGAGCAGGCATGAATCCTGCGGCCCAGCTGGCGATTATCAGGCAGAGCAGGCTGAGCAGGCATGAATCCTGCAGGATCCTGAGCTGGCTGATTATCAGGCAGGATGAGCAGGCAAGAATCCAGCTGCGGCCCAGCTGGCGATTATCAGGCAGCTGAGCAGGCATGAATCCTGCGGCCCAGCTGGCGATTATCAGGCAGCTGAGCAGGCATGAATCCTGCGGCCAGCTGGCGATTATCAGGCAGATGAGCAGGCATGAATCCTGCGGCCCAGCTGGCGATTATCAGGCAGCTGAGCAGGCATGAATCCTGCGGCCCAGCTGGCGATTATCAGGCAGCTGAGCAGGCATGAATCCTGCGGCCCAGCTGGCGATTATCAAGCAGGTGAGCAGGCGCTGATCCCGCACCTCAGCAGGCACTGATCACGTGGCTGTCATGCAGTGATCAGGTGACTGAGAGGGCTGATCATGTGACTGCTCATGTGCTGATCAGGTAGCTCTCCTGCACGGATCATGTGCCTCAGCAGGCAAGAATCAAGCAGCTGAGCAGGCATGAATCCTGCGGCCCAGCTGGCGATTATCAGGCAGCTGAGCAGGCATGAATCCTGCGGCCCAGCTGGCGATTATCAGGCAGCTGAGCAGGCATGAATCCTGCGGCCCAGCTGGCGATTATCAGGCAGCTGAGCAGGCATGAATCCTGCGGCCCAGCTGGCGATTATCAGGCAGCTGAGCAGGCATGAATCCTGCGGCCCAGCTGGCGATTATCAGGCAGCTGAGCAGGCATGAATCCTGCGGCCCAGCTGGCGATTATCAGGCAGCTGAGCAGGCATGAATCCTGCGGCCCAGCTGGCGATTATCAGGCAGCTGAGCAGGCATGAATCCTGCGGCCCAGCTGGCGATTATCAGGCAGGTGAGCAGGCGCTGATCCCGCACCTCAGCAGGCACTGATCACGTGGCTGTCATGCAGTGATCAGGTGACTGAGAGGCGCTGATCATGTGACTGCTCATGTGCTGATCAGGTAGCTCTCCTGCACGGATCATGTGCCTCAGCAGGCAAGAATCAAGCAGCTGAGCAGGCATGAATCCTGCGGCCCAGCTGGCGATTATCAGGCAGCTGAGCAGGCATGAATCCTGCGGCCCAGCTGGCGATTATCAGGCAGCTGAGCAGGCATGAATCCTGCGGCCCAGCTGGCGATTATCAGGCAGCTGAGCAGGCATGAATCCTGCGGCCCAGCTGGCGATTATCAGGCAGCTGAGCAGGCATGAATCCTGCGGCCCAGCTGGCGATTATCAGGCAGCTGAGCAGGCATGAATCCTGCGGCCCAGCTGGCGATTATCAGGCAGCTGAGCAGGCGCTGATCCCGCATCTCAGCAGGCATTGATCACGTGGCTGTCATGCAGTGATCAGGTGACTGAGAGGCGCTGATCATGTGACTGCTCATGTGCTGATCAGGTAGCTCTCCTGCACGGATCATGTGCCTCAGCAGGCAAGAATCAAGCAGCTGAGCAGGCATGAATCCTGCGGCCCAGCTGGCGATTATCAGGCAGCTGAGCAGGCATGAATCCTGCGGCCCAGCTGGCGATTATCAGGCAGCTGAGCAGGCATGAATCCTGCGGCCCAGCTGGCGATTATCAGGCAGCTGAGCAGGCATGAATCCTGCGGCCCAGCTGGCGATTATCAGGCAGCTGAGCAGGCATGAATCCTGCGGCCCAGCTGGCGATTATCAGGCAGCTGAGCAGGCATGAATCCTGCGGCCCAGCTGGCGATTATCAGGCAGCTGAGCAGGCATGAATCCTGCGGCCCAGCTGGCGATTATCAGGCAGCTGAGCAGGCATGAATCCTGCGGCCCAGCTGGCGATTATCAGGCAGCTGAGCAGGCATGAATCCTGCGGCCCAGCTGGCGATTATCAGGCAGAGCAGGCGCTGATCCCGCACCTCAGCAGGCACTGATCACGTGGCTCTCATGCAGTGATCAGGTGACTGAGAGGCGCTGATCATGTGACTGCTCATGTGCTGATCAGGTAGCTCTCCTGCACGGATCATGTGCCTCAGCAGGCAAGAATCAAGCAGCTGAGCAGGCATGAATCCTGCGGCCCAGCTGGCGATTATCAGGCAGCTGAGCAGGCATGAATCCTGCGGCCCAGCTGGCGATTATCAGGCAGATGAGCAGGCATGAATCCTGCGGCCCAGCTGGCGATTATCAGGCAGCTGAGCAGGCATGAATCCTGCGGCCCAGCTGGCGATTATCAAGCAGGTGAGCAGGCGCTGATCCCGTACATCAGCAGGCACTGATCACGTGGCTGTCATGCAGTGATCAGGTGACTGAGAGGGCTGATCATGTGACTGCTCATGTGCTGATCAGGTAGCTCTCCTGCACGGATCATGTGCCTCAGCAGGCAAGAATCAAGCAGCTGAGCAGGCATGAATCCTGCGCCCCAGCTGGCGATTATCAGGCAGCTGAGCAGGCATGAATCCTGCGGCCCAGCTGGCGATTATCAGGCAGCTGAGCAGGCATGAATCCTGCGGCCCAGCTGGCGATTATCAGGCAGCTGAGCAGGCATGAATCCTGCGGCCCAGCTGGCGATTATCAGGCAGCTGAGCAGGCATGAATCCTGCGGCCCAGCTGGCGATTATCAGGCAGCTGAGCAGGCATGAATCCTGCGGCCCAGCTGGCGATTATCAGGCAGATGAGCAGGCATGAATCCTGCGGCCAGCTGGTGATTATCAGGCAGCTGAGCAGGCATTAATCCTGCGGCCCAGCTGGCGATTATCAAGCAGGTGAGCAGGCGCTGATCCCGCCTCAGCAGGCACTGATCACGTGGCTGTCATGCAGTGATCAGGTGACTGAGAGGGCTGATCATGTGACTGCTCATGTGCTGATCAGGTAGCTCTCCTGCACGGATCATGTGCCTCAGCAGGCAAGAATCAAGCAGCTGAGCAGGCATGAGTCCTGCGGCCCAGCTGGCGATTATCAGGCAGCTGAGCAGGCATGAATCCTGCGGCCCAGCTGGCGATTATCAGGCAGCTGAGCAGGCATGAATCCTGCGGCCCAGCTGGCGATTATCAGGCAGCTGAGCAGGCATGAATCCTGCGGCCCAGCTGGCGATTATCAGGCAGATGAGCAGGCATGAATCCTGCGGCCCAGCTGGCGATTATCAGGCAGCTGAGCAGGCATGAATCCTGCGGCCCAGCTGGCGATTATCAGGCAGCTGAGCAGGCATGAATCCTGCGGCCCAGCTGGCGATTATCAGGCAGCTGAGCAGGCATGAATCCTGCGGCCAGCTGGCGATTATCAGGCAGCTGAGCAGGCATGAATCCTGCGGCCCAGCTGGCGATTATCAGGTAGCTGAGCAGGCATGAATCCTGCGGCCCAGCTGGCGATTATCAGGCAGGTGAGCAGGCGCTGATCCCGCCCTCAGCAGGCACTGATCACGTGGCTGTCATGCAGTGATCAGGTGACTGAGAGGCGCTGATCATGTGACTGCTCATGTGCTGATCAGGTAGCTCTCCTGCACGGATCATGTGCCTCAGCAGGCAAGAATCAAGCAGCTGAGCAGGCATGAATCCTGCGGCCCAGCTGGCGATTATCAGGCAGCTGAGCAGGCATGAATCCTGCGGCCCAGCTGGCGATTATCAGGCAGATGAGCAGGCATGAATCCTGCGGCCCAGCTGGCGATTATCAGGCAGCTGAGCAGGCATGAATCCTGCGGCCCAGCTGGCGATTATCAAGCAGGTGAGCAGGCGCTGATCCCGTACCTCAGCAGGCACTGATCACGTGGCTGTCATGCAGTGATCAGGTGACTGAGAGGGCTGATCATGTGACTGCTCATGTGCTGATCAGGTAGCTCTCCTGCACGGATCATGTGCCTCAGCAGGCAAGAATCAAGCAGCTGAGCAGGCATGAATCCTGCGGCCCAGCTGGCGATTATCAGGCAGCTGAGCAGGCATGAATCCTGCGGCCCAGCTGGCGATTATCAGGCAGCTGAGCAGGCATGAATCCTGCGGCCAGCTGGCGATTATCAGGCAGCTGAGCAGGCATGAATCCTGCGGCCCAGCTGGCGATTATCAGGCAGCTGAGCAGGCATGAATCCTGCGGCCCAGCTGGCGATTATCAGGCAGATGAGCAGGCATGAATCCTGCGGCCCAGCTGGCGATTATCAGGCAGCTGAGCAGGCATGAATCCTGCGGCCCAGCTGGCGATTATCAGGCAGCTGAGCAGGCATGAATCCTGCGGCCCAGCTGGCGATTATCAGGCAGATGAGCAGGCATGAATCCTGCGGCCCAGCTGGCGATTATCAGGCAGCTGAGCAGGCATGAATCCTGCGGCCCAGCTGGCGATTATCAGGCAGCTGAGCAGGCGCTGATCCCGCACCTCAGCAGGCACTGATCACGTGGCTGTCATGCAGTGATCAGGTGACTGAGAGGCGCTGATCATGTGACTGCTCATGTGCTGATCAGGTAGCTCTCCTGCACGGATCATGTGCCTCAGCAGGCAAGAATCAAGCAGCTGAGCAGGCATGAATCCTGCGGCCCAGCTGGCGATTATCAGGCAGCTGAGCAGGCATGAATCCTGCGGCCCAGCTGGCGATTATCAGGCAGCTGAGCAGGCATGAATCCTGCGGCCCAGCTGGCGATTATCAGGCAGCTGAGCAGGCATGAATCCTGCGGCCCAGCTGGCGATTATCAGGCAGCTGAGCAGGCATGAATCCTGCGGCCCAGCTGGCGATTATCAGGCAGCTGAGCAGGCATGAATCCTGCGGCCCAGCTGGCGATTATCAGGCAGCTGAGCAGGCATGAATCCTGCGGCCCAGCTGGCGATTATCAGGCAGCTGAGCAGGCATGAATCCTGCGGCCCAGCTGGCGATTATCAGGCAGCTGAGCAGGCATGAATCCTGCGGCCCAGCTGGCGATTATCAGGCAGCTGAGCAGGCATGAATCCTGCGGCCCAGCTGGCGATTATCAGGCAGCTGAGCAGGCATGAATCCTGCGGCCCAGCTGGCGATTATCAGGCAGCTGAGCAGGCATGAATCCTGCGGCCCAGCTGGCGATTATCAGGCAGCTGAGCAGGCATGAATCCTGCGGCCCAGCTGGCGATTATCAGGCAGCTGAGCAGGCATGAATCCTGCGGCCCAGCTGGCGATTATCAGGCAGCTGAGCAGGCATGAATCCTGCGGCCCAGCTGGCGATTATCAGGCAGCTGAGCAGGCATGAATCCTGCGGCCCAGCTGGCGATTATCAGGCAGCTGAGCAGGCATGAATCCTGCGGCCCAGCTGGCGATTATCAGGCAGCTGAGCAGGCGCTGATCCCGCACCTCAGCAGGCACTGATCACGTGGCTGTCATGCAGTGATCAGGTGACTGAGAGGCGCTGATCATGTGACTGCTCATGTGCTGATCAGGTAGCTCTCCTGCACGGATCATGTGCCTCAGCAGGCAAGAATCAAGCAGCTGAGCAGGCATGAATCCTGCGGCCCAGCTGGCGATTATCAGGCAGCTGAGCAGGCATGAATCCTGCGGCCCAGCTGGCGATTATCAGGCAGCTGAGCAGGCATGAATCCTGCGGCCCAGCTGGCGATTATCAGGCAGCTGAGCAGGCATGAATCCTGCGGCCCAGCTGGCGATTATCAGGCAGCTGAGCAGGCATGAATCCTGCGGCCCAGCTGGCGATTATCAGGCAGCTGAGCAGGCATGAATCCTGCGGCCCAGCTGGCGATTATCAGGCAGCTGAGCAGGCATGAATCCTGCGGCCCAGCTGGCGATTATCAGGCAGCTGAGCAGGCATGAATCCTGCGGCCCAGCTGGCGATTATCAGGCAGCTGAGCAGGCATGAATCCTGCGGCCCAGCTGGCGATTATCAGGCAGCTGAGCAGGCATGAATCCTGCGGCCCAGCTGGCGATTATCAGGCAGCTGAGCAGGCATGAATCCTGCGGCCCAGCTGGCGATTATCAGGCAGCTGAGCAGGCGCTGATCCCGCACCTCAGCAGGCACTGATCACGTGGCTGTCATGCAGTGATCAGGTGACTGAGAGGCGCTGATCATGTGACTGCTCATGTGCTGATCAGGTAGCTCTCCTGCACGGATCATGTGCCTCAGCAGGCAAGAATCAAGCAGCTGAGCAGGCATGAATCCTGCGGCCCAGCTGGCGATTATCAGGCAGCTGAGCAGGCATGAATCCTGCGGCCCAGCTGGCGATTATCAGGCAGCTGAGCAGGCATGAATCCTGCGGCCCAGCTGGCGATTATCAGGCAGCTGAGCAGGCATGAATCCTGCGGCCCAGCTGGCGATTATCAGGCAGCTGAGCAGGCATGAATCCTGCGGCCCAGCTGGCGATTATCAGGCAGCTGAGCAGGCATGAATCCTGCGGCCCAGCTGGCGATTATCAGGCAGCTGAGCAGGCATGAATCCTGCGGCCCAGCTGGCGATTATCAGGCAGCTGAGCAGGCATGAATCCTGCGGCCCAGCTGGCGATTATCAGGCAGCTGAGCAGGCATGAATCCTGCGGCCCAGCTGGCGATTATCAGGCAGCTGAGCAGGCATGAATCCTGCGGCCCAGCTGGCGATTATCAGGCAGCTGAGCAGGCATGAATCCTGCGGCCCAGCTGGCGATTATCAGGCAGCTGAGCAGGCGCTGATCCCGCACCTCAGCAGGCACTGATCACGTGGCTGTCATGCAGTGATCAGGTGACTGAGAGGCGCTGATCATGTGACTGCTCATGTGCTGATCAGGTAGCTCTCCTGCACGGATCATGTGCCTCAGCAGGCAAGAATCAAGCAGCTGAGCAGGCATGAATCCTGCGGCCCAGCTGGCGATTATCAGGCAGCTGAGCAGGCATGAATCCTGTGGCCCAGCTGGCGATTATCAGGCAGGTGAGCAGGCATGAATCCTCTGTCCCAGCTGGCGATTATCAGGCAGCTGAGCAGGCATGAATCCTGTGGCCCAGCTGGCGATTATCAGGCAGCTGAGCAGGCATGAATCCTGTGGCCCAGCTGCCGATTATGAGGCAGATGAGCAGGCATGAATCCTGCGGCCCAGCTGGCGATTATCAGGCAGCTGAGCAGGCATGAATCCTGCGGCCCAGCTGAAGATTATCAGGCAGCTGAGCAGGCATGAATCCTGCGTCCCAGCTGGCGATTATCAAGCAGGTGAGCAGGCGCTGATCCCGCACTTCTGCAGGCACTGATTACGTGGCTGTCATGCAGTGATCAGGTGACTGAGAGGCGCTGATCATGTGACTGCTCATGTGCTGATCAGGTAGCTCTCCTGCACGGATCATGTGCCTCAGCAGGCAAGAATCAAGCAGCTGAGCAGGCATGAATCCTGCGGCCCAGCTGGCGATTATCAGGCAGCTGAGCAGGCATGAATCCTGCGGCCCAGCTGGCGATTATCAGGCAGCTGAGCAGGCATGAATCCTGCGGCCCAGCTGGCGATTATCAGGCAGCTGAGCAGGCATGAATCCTGCGGCCCAGCTGGCGATTATCAGGCAGCTGAGCAGGCATGAATCCTGCGGCCCAGCTGGCGATTATCAGGCAGCTGAGCAGGCATGAATCCTGCGGCCCAGCTGGCGATTATCAGGCAGCTGAGCAGGCGCTGATCCCGCACCTCAGCAGGCACTGATCACGTGGCTGTCATGCAGTGATCAGGTGACTGAGAGGCGCTGATCATGTGACTGCTCATGTGCTGATCAGGTAGCTCTCCTGCACGGATCATGTGCCTCAGCAGGCAAGAATCAAGCAGCTGAGCAGGCATGAATCCTGCGGCCCAGCTGGCGATTATCAGGCAGCTGAGCAGGCATGAATCCTGCGGCCCAGCTGGCGATTATCAGGCAGCTGAGCAGGCATGAATCCTGCGGCCCAGCTGGCGATTATCAGGCAGCTGAGCAGGCATGAATCCTGCGGCCCAGCTGGCGATTATCAGGCAGCTGAGCAGGCATGAATCCTGCGGCCCAGCTGGCGATTATCAGGCAGCTGAGCAGGCATGAATCCTGCGGCCCAGCTGGCGATTATCAGGCAGCTGAGCAGGCGCTGATCCCGCACCTCAGCAGGCACTGATCACGTGCCTCATGCAGTGCAGTGATCAGGTGACTGAGAGGCGCTGATCATGTGACTGCTCATGTGCTGATCAGGTAGCTCTCCTGCACGGATCATGTGCCTCAGCAGGCAAGAATCAAGCAGCTGAGCAGGCATGAATCCTGCGGCCCAGCTGGCGATTATCAGGCAGCTGAGCAGGCATGAATCCTGCGGCCCAGCTGGCGATTATCAGGCAGCTGAGCAGGCATGAATCCTGCGGCCCAGCTGGCGATTATCAGGCAGCTGAGCAGGCATGAATCCTGCGGCCCAGCTGGCGATTATCAGGCAGCTGAGCAGGCATGAATCCTGCGGCCCAGCTGGCGATTATCAGGCAGCTGAGCAGGCATGAATCCTGCGGCCCAGCTGGCGATTATCAGGCAGCTGAGCAGGCATGAATCCTGCGGCCCAGCTGGCGATTATCAGGCAGCTGAGCAGGCATGAATCCTGCGGCCCAGCTGGCGATTATCAGGCAGCTGAGCAGGCATGAATCCTGCGGCCCAGCTGGCGATTATCAGGCAGCTGAGCAGGCATGAATCCTGCGGCCCAGCTGGCGATTATCAGGCAGCTGAGCAGGCATGAATCCTGCGGCCCAGCTGGCGATTATCAGGCAGGTGAGCAGGCGCTGATCCCGCACCTCAGCAGGCACTGATCACGTGGCTGTCATGCAGTGATCAGGTGACTGAGAGGCGCTGATCATGTGACTGCTCATGTGCTGATCAGGTAGCTCTCCTGCACGGATCATGTGCCTCAGCAGGCAAGAATCAAGCAGCTGAGCAGGCATGAATCCTGCGGCCCAGCTGGCGATTATCAGGCAGCTGAGCAGGCATGAATCCTGCGGCCCAGCTGGCGATTATCAGGCAGCTGAGCAGGCATGAATCCTGCGGCCCAGCTGGCGATTATCAGGCAGCTGAGCAGGCATGAATCCTGCGGCCCAGCTGGCGATTATCAGGCAGCTGAGCAGGCATGAATCCTGCGGCCCAGCTGGCGATTATCAGGCAGCTGAGCAGGCATGAATCCTGCGGCCCAGCTGGCGATTATCAGGCAGCTGAGCAGGCATGAATCCTGCGGCCCAGCTGGCGATTATCAGGCAGCTGAGCAGGCATGAATCCTGCGGCCCAGCTGGCGATTATCAGGCAGCTGAGCAGGCATGAATCCTGCGGCCCAGCTGGCGATTATCAGGCAGCTGAGCAGGCGCTGATCCCGCACCTCAGCAGGCACTGATCACGTGGCTGTCATGCAGTGATCAGGTGACTGAGAGGCGCTGATCATGTGACTGCTCATGTGCTGATCAGGTAGCTCTCCTGCACGGATCATGTGCCTCAGCAGGCAAGAATCAAGCAGCTGAGCAGGCATGAATCCTGCGGCCCAGCTGGCGATTATCAGGCAGCTGAGCAGGCATGAATCCTGCGGCCCAGCTGGCGATTATCAGGCAGCTGAGCAGGCATGAATCCTGCGGCCCAGCTGGCGATTATCAGGCAGCTGAGCAGGCATGAATCCTGCGGCCCAGCTGGCGATTATCAGGCAGCTGAGCAGGCATGAATCCTGCGGCCCAGCTGGCGATTATCAGGCAGCTGAGCAGGCATGAATCCTGCGGCCCAGCTGGCGATTATCAGGCAGCTGAGCAGGCATGAATCCTGCGGCCCAGCTGGCGATTATCAGGCAGCTGAGCAGGCATGAATCCTGCGGCCCAGCTGGCGATTATCAGGCAGCTGAGCAGGCATGAATCCTGCGGCCCAGCTGGCGATTATCAGGCAGCTGAGCAGGCATGAATCCTGCGGCCCAGCTGGCGATTATCAGGCAGCTGAGCAGGCATGAATCCTGCGGCCCAGCTGGCGATTATCAGGCAGCTGAGCAGGCGCTGATCCCGCACCTCAGCAGGCACTGATCACGTGGCTGTCATGCAGTGATCAGGTGACTGAGAGGCGCTGATCATGTGACTGCTCATGTGCTGATCAGGTAGCTCTCCTGCACGGATCATGTGCCTCAGCAGGCAAGAATCAAGCAGCTGAGCAGGCATGAATCCTGCGGCCCAGCTGGCGATTATCAGGCAGCTGAGCAGGCATGAATCCTGCGGCCCAGCTGGCGATTATCAGGCAGCTGAGCAGGCATGAATCCTGCGGCCCAGCTGGCGATTATCAGGCAGCTGAGCAGGCATGAATCCTGCGGCCCAGCTGGCGATTATCAGGCAGCTGAGCAGGCATGAATCCTGCGGCCCAGCTGGCGATTATCAGGCAGCTGAGCAGGCATGAATCCTGCGGCCCAGCTGGCGATTATCAGGCAGCTGAGCAGGCATGAATCCTGCGGCCCAGCTGGCGATTATCAGGCAGCTGAGCAGGCGCTGATCCCGCATCTCAGCAGGCACTGATCACGTGGCTGTCATGCAGTGATCAGGTGACTGAGAGGCGCTGATCATGTGACTGCTCATGTGCTGATCAGGTAGCTCTCCTGCACGGATCATGTGCCTCAGCAGGCAAGAATCAAGCAGCTGAGCAGGCATGAATCCTGCGGCCCAGCTGGCGATTATCAGGCAGCTGAGCAGGCATGAATCCTGCGGCCCAGCTGGCGATTATCAGGCAGCTGAGCAGGCATGAATCCTGCGGCCCAGCTGGCGATTATCAGGCAGCTGAGCAGGCATGAATCCTGCGGCCCAGCTGGCGATTATCAGGCAGTGAGCAGGCGCTGATCCCCTACCTCAGCAGGCACTGATCACGTGGCTGTCATGCAGTGATCAGGTGACTGAGAGGCCCTGATCATGTGACTGCTCATGTGCTGATCAGGTAGCTCTCCTGCACGGATCATGTGCCTCAGCAGGCAAGAATCAAGCAGCTGAGCAGGCATGAATCCTGCGGCCCAGCTGGCGATTATCAGGCAGCTGAGCAGGCATGAATCCTGCGGCCCAGCTGGCGATTATCAGGCAGCTGAGCAGGCATGAATCCTGCGGCCCAGCTGGCGATTATCAGGCAGCTGAGCAGGCATGAATCCTGCGGCCCAGCTGGCGATTATCAGGCAGCTGAGCAGGCGCTGATCCCGTACCTCAGCAGGCACTGATCACGTGGCTGTCATGCAGTGATCAGGTGACTGAGAGGCGCTGATCATGTGACTGCTCATGTGCTGATCAGGTAGCTCTCCTGCACGGATCATGTGCCTCAGCAGGCAAGAATCAAGCAGCTGAGCAGGCATGAATCCTGCGGCCCAGCTGGCGATTATCAGGCAGCTGAGCAGGCATGAATCCTGCGGCCCAGCTGGCGATTATCAGGCAGCTGAGCAGGCATGAATCCTGCGGCCCAGCTGGCGATTATCAGGCAGCTGAGCAGGCATGAATCCTGCGGCCCAGCTGGCGATTATCAGGCAGCTGAGCAGGCATGAATCCTGCGGCCCAGCTGGCGATTATCAGGCAGCTGAGCAGGCATGAATCCTGCGGCCCAGCTGGCGATTATCAGGCAGCTGAGCAGGCGCTGATCCCGCACCTCAGCAGGCACTGATCACGTGCCTGTCATGCAGTGATCAGGTGACTGAGAGGCGCTGATCATGTGACTGCTCATGTGCTGATCAGGTAGCTCTCCTGCACGGATCATGTGCCTCAGCAGGCAAGAATCAAGCAGCTGAGCAGGCATGAATCCTGCGGCCCAGCTGGCGATTATCAGGCAGCTGAGCAGGCATGAATCCTGCGGCCCAGCTGGCGATTATCAGGCAGCTGAGCAGGCATGAATCCTGCGGCCCAGCTGGCGATTATCAGGCAGCTGAGCAGGCATGAATCCTGCGGCCCAGCTGGCGATTATCAGGCAGCTGAGCAGGCATGAATCCTGCGGCCCAGCTGGCGATTATCAGGCAGCTGAGCAGGCATGAATCCTGCGGCCCAGCTGGCGATTATCAGGCAGCTGAGCAGGCATGAATCCTGCGGCCCAGCTGGCGATTATCAGGCAGCTGAGCAGGCATGAATCCTGCGGCCCAGCTGGCGATTATCAGGCAGCTGAGCAGGCATGAATCCTGCGGCCCAGCTGGCGATTATCAGGCAGCTGAGCAGGCATGAATCCTGCGGCCCAGCTGGCGATTATCAGGCAGCTGAGCAGGCATGAATCCTGCGGCCCAGCTGGCGATTATCAGGCAGCTGAGCAGGCGCTGATCCCGCACCTCAGCAGGCACTGATCACGTGGCTGTCATGCAGTGATCAGGTGACTGAGAGGCGCTGATCATGTGACTGCTCATGTGCTGATCAGGTAGCTCTCCTGCACGGATCATGTGCCTCAGCAGGCAAGAATCAAGCAGCTGAGCAGGCATGAATCCTGCGGCCCAGCTGGCGATTATCAGGCAGCTGAGCAGGCATGAATCCTGCGGCCCAGCTGGCGATTATCAGGCAGCTGAGCAGGCATGAATCCTGCGGCCCAGCTGGCGATTATCAGGCAGCTGAGCAGGCATGAATCCTGCGGCCCAGCTGGCGATTATCAGGCAGCTGAGCAGGCATGAATCCTGCGGCCCAGCTGGCGATTATCAGGCAGCTGAGCAGGCATGAATCCTGCGGCCCAGCTGGCGATTATCAGGCAGCTGAGCAGGCATGAATCCTGCGGCCCAGCTGGCGATTATCAGGCAGCTGAGCAGGCATGAATCCTGCGGCCCAGCTGGCGATTATCAGGCAGCTGAGCAGGCATGAATCCTGCGGCCCAGCTGGCGATTATCAGGCAGCTGAGCAGGCATGAATCCTGCGGCCCAGCTGGCGATTATCAGGCAGCTGAGCAGGCATGAATCCTGCGGCCCAGCTGGCGATTATCAGGCAGCTGAGCAGGCGCTGATCCCGCACCTCAGCAGGCACTGATCACGTGGCTGTCATGCAGTGATCAGGTGACTGAGAGGCGCTGATCATGTGACTGCTCATGTGCTGATCAGGTAGCTCTCCTGCACGGATCATGTGCCTCAGCAGGCAAGAATCAAGCAGCTGAGCAGGCATGAATCCTGCGGCCCAGCTGGCGATTATCAGGCAGCTGAGCAGGCATGAATCCTGCGGCCCAGCTGGCGATTATCAGGCAGCTGAGCAGGCATGAATCCTGCGGCCCAGCTGGCGATTATCAGGCAGCTGAGCAGGCATGAATCCTGCGGCCCAGCTGGCGATTATCAGGCAGCTGAGCAGGCATGAATCCTGCGGCCCAGCTGGCGATTATCAGGCAGCTGAGCAGGCATGAATCCTGCGGCCCAGCTGGCGATTATCAGGCAGCTGAGCAGGCATGAATCCTGCGGCCCAGCTGGCGATTATCAGGCAGCTGAGCAGGCATGAATCCTGCGGCCCAGCTGGCGATTATCAGGCAGCTGAGCAGGCGCTGATCCCGCACCTCAGCAGGCACTGATCACGTGGCTGTCATGCAGTGATCAGGTGACTGAGAGGCGCTGATCATGTGACTGCTCATGTGCTGATCAGGTAGCTCTCCTGCACGGATCATGTGCCTCAGCAGGCAAGAATCAAGCAGCTGAGCAGGCATGAATCCTGCGGCCCAGCTGGCGATTATCAGGCAGCTGAGCAGGCATGAATCCTGCGGCCCAGCTGGCGATTATCAGGCAGCTGAGCAGGCATGAATCCTGCGGCCCAGCTGGCGATTATCAGGCAGCTGAGCAGGCATGAATCCTGCGGCCCAGCTGGCGATTATCAGGCAGCTGAGCAGGCATGAATCCTGCGGCCCAGCTGGCGATTATCAGGCAGCTGAGCAGGCATGAATCCTGCGGCCCAGCTGGCGATTATCAGGCAGCTGAGCAGGCATGAATCCTGCGGCCCAGCTGGCGATTATCAGGCAGCTGAGCAGGCGCTGATCCCGCACCTCAGCAGGCACTGATCACGTGGCTGTCATGCAGTGATCAGGTGACTGAGAGGCGCTGATCATGTGACTGCTCATGTGCTGATCAGGTAGCTCTCCTGCACGGATCATGTGCCTCAGCAGGCAAGAATCAAGCAGCTGAGCAGGCATGAATCCTGCGGCCCAGCTGGCGATTATCAGGCAGCTGAGCAGGCATGAATCCTGCGGCCCAGCTGGCGATTATCAGGCAGCTGAGCAGGCATGAATCCTGCGGCCCAGCTGGCGATTATCAGGCAGCTGAGCAGGCATGAATCCTGCGGCCCAGCTGGCGATTATCAGGCAGTGAGCAGGCGCTGATCCCCACCTCAGCAGGCACTGATCACGTGGCTGTCATGCAGTGATCAGGTGACTGAGAGGCACTGATCATGTGACTGCTCATGTGCTGATCAGGTAGCTCTCCTGCACGGATCATGTGCCTCAGCAGGCAAGAATCAAGCAGCTGAGCAGGCATGAATCCTGCGGCCCAGCTGGCGATTATCAGGCAGCTGAGCAGGCATGAATCCTGCGGCCCAGCTGGCGATTATCAGGCAGCTGAGCAGGCATGAATCCTGCGGCCCAGCTGGCGATTATCAGGCAGCTGAGCAGGCATGAATCCTGCGGCCCAGCTGGCGATTATCAGGCAGCTGAGCAGGCATGAATCCTGCGGCCCAGCTGGCGATTATCAGGCAGCTGAGCAGGCATGAATCCTGCGGCCCAGCTGGCGATTATCAGGCAGCTGAGCAGGCATGAATCCTGCGGCCCAGCTGGCGATTATCAGGCAGCTGAGCAGGCATGAATCCTGCGGCCCAGCTGGCGATTATCAGGCAGCTGAGCAGGCATGAATCCTGCGGCCCAGCTGGCGATTATCAGGCAGCTGAGCAGGCGCTGATCCCGCACCTCAGCAGGCACTGATCACGTGGCTGTCATGCAGTGATCAGGTGACTGAGAGGCGCTGATCATGTGACTGCTCATGTGCTGATCAGGTAGCTCTCCTGCACGGATCATGTGCCTCAGCAGGCAAGAATCAAGCAGCTGAGCAGGCATGAATCCTGCGGCCCAGCTGGCGATTATCAGGCAGCTGAGCAGGCATGAATCCTGCGGCCCAGCTGGCGATTATCAGGCAGCTGAGCAGGCATGAATCCTGCGGCCCAGCTGGCGATTATCAGGCAGCTGAGCAGGCATGAATCCTGCGGCCCAGCTGGCGATTATCAGGCAGCTGAGCAGGCATGAATCCTGCGGCCCAGCTGGCGATTATCAGGCAGCTGAGCAGGCATGAATCCTGCGGCCCAGCTGGCGATTATCAGGCAGCTGAGCAGGCATGAATCCTGCGGCCCAGCTGGCGATTATCAGGCAGCTGAGCAGGCATGAATCCTGCGGCCCAGCTGGCGATTATCAGGCAGCTGAGCAGGCATGAATCCTGCGGCCCAGCTGGCGATTATCAGGCAGCTGAGCAGGCATGAATCCTGCGGCCCAGCTGGCGATTATCAGGCAGCTGAGCAGGCATGAATCCTGCGGCCCAGCTGGCGATTATCAGGCAGTGAGCAGGCGCTGATCCCGCACCTCAGCAGGCACTGATCACGTGGCTGTCATGCAGTGATCAGGTGACTGAGAGGCGCTGATCATGTGACTGCTCATGTGCTGATCAGGTAGCTCTCCTGCACGGATCATGTGCCTCAGCAGGCAAGAATCAAGCAGCTGAGCAGGCATGAATCCTGCGGCCCAGCTGGCGATTATCAGGCAGCTGAGCAGGCATGAATCCTGCGGCCCAGCTGGCGATTATCAGGCAGCTGAGCAGGCATGAATCCTGCGGCCCAGCTGGCGATTATCAGGCAGCTGAGCAGGCATGAATCCTGCGGCCCAGCTGGCGATTATCAGGCAGCTGAGCAGGCATGAATCCTGCGGCCCAGCTGGCGATTATCAGGCAGCTGAGCAGGCATGAATCCTGCGGCCCAGCTGGCGATTATCAGGCAGCTGAGCAGGCATGAATCCTGCGGCCCAGCTGGCGATTATCAGGCAGCTGAGCAGGCGCTGATCCCGCACCTCAGCAGGCACTGATCAGGTGCCTGTCATGCAGTGATCAGGTGACTGAGAGGCGCTGATCATGTGACTGCTCATGTGCTGATCAGGTAGCTCTCCTGCACGGATCATGTGCCTCAGCAGGCAAGAATCAAGCAGCTGAGCAGGCATGAATCCTGCGGCCCAGCTGGCGATTATCAGGCAGCTGAGCAGGCATGAATCCTGCGGCCCAGCTGGCGATTATCAGGCAGCTGAGCAGGCATGAATCCTGCGGCCCAGCTGGCGATTATCAGGCAGCTGAGCAGGCATGAATCCTGCGGCCCAGCTGGCGATTATCAGGCAGCTGAGCAGGCATGAATCCTGCGGCCCAGCTGGCGATTATCAGGCAGCTGAGCAGGCATGAATCCTGCGGCCCAGCTGGCGATTATCAGGCAGCTGAGCAGGCATGAATCCTGCGGCCCAGCTGGCGATTATCAGGCAGCTGAGCAGGCATGAATCCTGCGGCCCAGCTGGCGATTATCAGGCAGCTGAGCAGGCATGAATCCTGCGGCCCAGCTGGCGATTATCAGGCAGCTGAGCAGGCGCTGATCCCGCACCTCAGCAGGCACTGATCACGTGGCTGTCATGCAGTGATCAGGTGACTGAGAGGCGCTGATCATGTGACTGCTCATGTGCTGATCAGGTAGCTCTCCTGCACGGATCATGTGCCTCAGCAGGCAAGAATCAAGCAGCTGAGCAGGCATGAATCCTGCGGCCCAGCTGGCGATTATCAGGCAGCTGAGCAGGCATGAATCCTGCGGCCCAGCTGGCGATTATCAGGCAGCTGAGCAGGCATGAATCCTGCGGCCCAGCTGGCGATTATCAGGCAGCTGAGCAGGCATGAATCCTGCGGCCCAGCTGGCGATTATCAGGCAGCTGAGCAGGCATGAATCCTGCGGCCCAGCTGGCGATTATCAGGCAGCTGAGCAGGCGCTGATCCCGCACCTCAGCAGGCACTGATCACGTGGCTGTCATGCAGTGATCAGGTGACTGAGAGGCGCTGATCATGTGACTGCTCATGTGCTGATCAGGTAGCTCTCCTGCACGGATCATGTGCCTCAGCAGGCAAGAATCAAGCAGCTGAGCAGGCATGAATCCTGCGGCCCAGCTGGCGATTATCAGGCAGCTGAGCAGGCATGAATCCTGCGGCCCAGCTGGCGATTATCAGGCAGCTGAGCAGGCATGAATCCTGCGGCCCAGCTGGCGATTATCAGGCAGCTGAGCAGGCATGAATCCTGCGGCCCAGCTGGCGATTATCAGGCAGCTGAGCAGGCATGAATCCTGCGGCCCAGCTGGCGATTATCAGGCAGCTGAGCAGGCATGAATCCTGCGGCCCAGCTGGCGATTATCAGGCAGCTGAGCAGGCATGAATCCTGCGGCCCAGCTGGCGATTATCAGGCAGCTGAGCAGGCATGAATCCTGCGGCCCAGCTGGCGATTATCAGGCAGCTGAGCAGGCATGAATCCTGCGGCCCAGCTGGCGATTATCAGGCAGCTGAGCAGGCGCTGATCCCGCACCTCAGCAGGCACTGATCACGTGGCTGTCATGCAGTGATCAGGTGACTGAGAGGCGCTGATCATGTGACTGCTCATGTGCTGATCAGGTAGCTCTCCTGCACGGATCATGTGCCTCAGCAGGCAAGAATCAAGCAGCTGAGCAGGCATGAATCCTGCGGCCCAGCTGGCGATTATCAGGCAGCTGAGCAGGCATGAATCCTGCGGCCCAGCTGGCGATTATCAGGCAGCTGAGCAGGCATGAATCCTGCGGCCCAGCTGGCGATTATCAGGCAGCTGAGCAGGCATGAATCCTGCGGCCCAGCTGGCGATTATCAGGCAGCTGAGCAGGCATGAATCCTGCGGCCCAGCTGGCGATTATCAGGCAGCTGAGCAGGCATGAATCCTGCGGCCCAGCTGGCGATTATCAGGCAGCTGAGCAGGCATGAATCCTGCGGCCCAGCTGGCGATTATCAGGCAGCTGAGCAGGCATGAATCCTGCGGCCCAGCTGGCGATTATCAGGCAGCTGAGCAGGCGCTGATCCCGCACTCAGCAGGCACTGATCACGTGGCAGTCATGCAGTGATCAGGTGACTGAGAGGCGCTGATCATGTGACTGCTCATGTGCTGATCAGGTAGCTCTCCTGCACGGATCATGTGCCTCAGCAGGCAAGAATCAAGCAGCTGAGCAGGCATGAATCCTGCGGCCCAGCTGGCGATTATCAGGCAGCTGAGCAGGCATGAATCCTGCGGCCCAGCTGGCGATTATCAGGCAGCTGAGCAGGCATGAATCCTGCGGCCCAGCTGGCGATTATCAGGCAGCTGAGCAGGCGCTGATCCCGCACCAGCAGGCACTGATCACGTGGCTGTCATGCAGTGATCAGGTGACTGAGAGGCGCTGATCATGTGACTGCTCATGTGCTGATCAGGTAGCTCTCCTGCACGGATCATGTGCCTCAGCAGGCAAGAATCAAGCAGCTGAGCAGGCATGAATCCTGCGGCCCAGCTGGCGATTATCAGGCAGCTGAGCAGGCATGAATCCTGCGGCCCAGCTGGCGATTATCAGGCAGCTGAGCAGGCGCTGATCCCGCACCTCAGCAGGCACTGATCACGTGGCTGTCATGCAGTGATCAGGTGACTGAGAGGCGCTGATCATGTGACTGCTCATGTGCTGATCAGGTAGCTCTCCTGCACGGATCATGTGCCTCAGCAGGCAAGAATCAAGCAGCTGAGCAGGCATGAATCCTGCGGCCCAGCTGGCGATTATCAGGCAGCTGAGCAGGCATGAATCCTGCGGCCCAGCTGGCGATTATCAGGCAGCTGAGCAGGCATGAATCCTGCGGCCCAGCTGGCGATTATCAGGCAGCTGAGCAGGCATGAATCCTGCGGCCCAGCTGGCGATTATCAGGCAGCTGAGCAGGCATGAATCCTGCGGCCCAGCTGGCGATTATCAGGCAGCTGAGCAGGCATGAATCCTGCGGCCCAGCTGGCGATTATCAGGCAGCTGAGCAGGCATGAATCCTGCGGCCCAGCTGGCGATTATCAGGCAGCTGAGCAGGCATGAATCCTGCGGCCCAGCTGGCGATTATCAGGCAGCTGAGCAGGCGCTGATCCCGCATCTCAGCAGGCACTGATCACGTGGCTGTCATGCAGTGATCAGGTGACTGAGAGGCGCTGATCATGTGACTGCTC
Organism: Bos javanicus; assembly: GCF_032452875.1. NCBI lineage: Eukaryota > Metazoa > Chordata > Mammalia > Artiodactyla > Bovidae > Bos > Bos javanicus. Next base: position 620,490 of record NW_026893615.1, read on the forward strand.
ATGTGCTGATCAGGTAGCTCTCCTGCACGGATCATGTGCCTCAGCAGGCAAGAATCAAGCAGCTGAGCAGGCATGAATCCTGCGGCCCAGCTGGCGATTATCAGGCAGCTGAGCAGGCATGAATCCTGCGGCCCAGCTGGCGATTATCAGGCAGCTGAGCAGGCATGAATCCTGCGGCCCAGCTGGCGATTATCAGGCAGCTGAGCAGGCATGAATCCTGCGGCCCAGCTGGCGATTATCAGGCAGCTGAGCAGGCGCTGATCCCGCACCTCAGCAGGCACTGATCACGTGGCTGTCATGCAGTGATCAGGTGACTGAGAGGCGCTGATCATGTGACTGCTCATGTGCTGATCAGGTAGCTCTCCTGCACGGATCATGTGCCTCAGCAGGCAAGAATCAAGCAGCTGAGCAGGCATGAATCCTGCGGCCCAGCTGGCGATTATCAGGCAGCTGAGCAGGCATGAATCCTGCGGCCCAGCTGGCGATTATCAGGCAGCTGAGCAGGCATGAATCCTGCGGCCCAGCTGGCGATTATCAGGCAGCTGAGCAGGCATGAATCCTGCGGCCCAGCTGGCGATTATCAGGCAGCTGAGCAGGCATGAATCCTGCGGCCCAGCTGGCGATTATCAGGCAGCTGAGCAGGCATGAATCCTGCGGCCCAGCTGGCGATTATCAGGCAGCTGAGCAGGCGCTGATCCCGCACCTCAGCAGGCACTGATCACGTGGCTGTCATGCAGTGATCAGGTGACTGAGAGGCGCTGATCATGTGACTGCTCATGTGCTGATCAGGTAGCTCTCCTGCACGGATCATGTGCCTCAGCAGGCAAGAATCAAGCAGCTGAGCAGGCATGAATCCTGCGGCCCAGCTGGCGATTATCAGGCAGCTGAGCAGGCATGAATCCTGCGGCCCAGCTGGCGATTATCAGGCAGCTGAGCAGGCATGAATCCTGCGGCCCAGCTGGCGATTATCAGGCAGCTGAGCAGGCATGAATCCTGCGGCCCAGCTGGCGATTATCAGGCAGCTGAGCAGGCATGAATCCTGCGGCCCAGCTGGCGATTATCAGGCAGCTGAGCAGGCATGAATCCTGCGGCCCAGCTGGCGATTATCAGGCAGCTGAGCAGGCATGAATCCTGCGGCCCAGCTGGCGATTATCAGGCAGCTGAGCAGGCATGAATCCTGCGGCCCAGCTGGCGATTATCAGGCAGCTGAGCAGGCATGAATCCTGCGGCCCAGCTGGCGATTATCAGGCAGCTGAGCAGGCATGAATCCTGCGGCCCAGCTGGCGATTATCAGGCAGCTGAGCAGGCATGAATCCTGCGGCCCAGCTGGCGATTATCAGGCAGCTGAGCAGGCGCTGATCCCGCACCTCAGCAGGCACTGATCACGTGGCTGTCATGCAGTGATCAGGTGACTGAGAGGCGCTGATCATGTGACTGCTCATGTGCTGATCAGGTAGCTCTCCTGCACGGATCATGTGCCTCAGCAGGCAAGAATCAAGCAGCTGAGCAGGCATGAATCCTGCGGCCCAGCTGGCGATTATCAGGCAGCTGAGCAGGCATGAATCCTGCGGCCCAGCTGGCGATTATCAGGCAGCTGAGCAGGCATGAATCCTGCGGCCCAGCTGGCGATTATCAGGCAGCTGAGCAGGCATGAATCCTGCGGCCCAGCTGGCGATTATCAGGCAGCTGAGCAGGCATGAATCCTGCGGCCCAGCTGGCGATTATCAGGCAGCTGAGCAGGCGCTGATCCCGCACCTCAGCAGGCACTGATCACGTGGCTGTCATGCAGTGATCAGGTGACTGAGAGGCGCTGATCATGTGACTGCTCATGTGCTGATCAGGTAGCTCTCCTGCACGGATCATGTGCCTCAGCAGGCAAGAATCAAGCAGCTGAGCAGGCATGAATCCTGCGGCCCAGCTGGCGATTATCAGGCAGCTGAGCAGGCATGAATCCTGCGGCCCAGCTGGCGATTATCAGGCAGCTGAGCAGGCATGAATCCTGCGGCCCAGCTGGCGATTATCAGGCAGCTGAGCAGGCATGAATCCTGCGGCCCAGCTGGCGATTATCAGGCAGCTGAGCAGGCATGAATCCTGCGGCCCAGCTGGCGATTATCAGGCAGCTGAGCAGGCATGAATCCTGCGGCCCAGCTGGCGATTATCAGGCAGCTGAGCAGGCATGAATCCTGCGGCCCAGCTGGCGATTATCAGGCAGCTGAGCAGGCATGAATCCTGCGGCCCAGCTGGCGATTATCAGGCAGCTGAGCAGGCATGAATCCTGCGGCCCAGCTGGCGATTATCAGGCAGCTGAGCAGGCATGAATCCTGCGGCCCAGCTGGCGATTATCAGGCAGCTGAGCAGGCATGAATCCTGCGGCCCAGCTGGCGATTATCAGGCAGCTGAGCAGGCGCTGATCCCGCACCTCAGCAGGCACTGATCACGTGGCTGTCATGCAGTGATCAGGTGACTGAGAGGCGCTGATCATGTGACTGCTCATGTGCTGATCAGGTAGCTCTCCTGCACGGATCATGTGCCTCAGCAGGCAAGAATCAAGCAGCTGAGCAGGCATGAATCCTGCGGCCCAGCTGGCGATTATCAGGCAGCTGAGCAGGCATGAATCCTGCGGCCCAGCTGGCGATTATCAGGCAGCTGAGCAGGCATGAATCCTGCGGCCCAGCTGGCGATTATCAGGCAGCTGAGCAGGCATGAATCCTGCGGCCCAGCTGGCGATTATCAGGCAGCTGAGCAGGCGCTGATCCCGCACCTCAGCAGGCACTGATCAGGTGCCTGTCATGCAGTGATCAGGTGACTGAGAGGCGCTGATCATGTGACTGCTCATGTGCTGATCAGGTAGCTCTCCTGCACGGATCATGTGCCTCAGCAGGCAAGAATCAAGCAGCTGAGCAGGCATGAATCCTGCGGCCCAGCTGGCGATTATCAGGCAGCTGAGCAGGCATGAATCCTGCGGCCCAGCTGGCGATTATCAGGCAGCTGAGCAGGCATGAATCCTGCGGCCCAGCTGGCGATTATCAGGCAGCTGAGCAGGCATGAATCCTGCGGCCCAGCTGGCGATTATCAGGCAGCTGAGCAGGCATGAATCCTGCGGCCCAGCTGGCGATTATCAGGCAGCTGAGCAGGCATGAATCCTGCGGCCCAGCTGGCGATTATCAGGCAGCTGAGCAGGCATGAATCCTGCGGCCCAGCTGGCGATTATCAGGCAGCTGAGCAGGCATGAATCCTGCGGCCCAGCTGGCGATTATCAGGCAGCTGAGCAGGCATGAATCCTGCGGCCCAGCTGGCGATTATCAGGCAGCTGAGCAGGCGCTGATCCCGCACCTCAGCAGGCATGATCACGTGGCTGTCATGCAGTGATCAGGTGACTGAGAGGCGCTGATCATGTGACTGCTCATGTGCTGATCAGGTAGCTCTCCTGCACGGATCATGTGCCTCAGCAGGCAAGAATCAAGCAGCTGAGCAGGCATGAATCCTGCGGCCCAGCTGGCGATTATCAGGCAGCTGAGCAGGCATGAATCCTGCGGCCCAGCTGGCGATTATCAGGCAGCTGAGCAGGCATGAATCCTGCGGCCCAGCTGGCGATTATCAGGCAGCTGAGCAGGCATGAATCCTGCGGCCCAGCTGGCGATTATCAGGCAGCTGAGCAGGCATGAATCCTGCGGCCCAGCTGGCGATTATCAGGCAGGTGAGCAGGCGCTGATCCCGCACCTCAGCAGGCACTGATCACGTGGCTGTCATGCAGTGATCAGGTGACTGAGAGGCGCTGATCATGTGACTGCTCATGTGCTGATCAGGTAGCTCTCCTGCACGGATCATGTGCCTCAGCAGGCAAGAATCAAGCAGCTGAGCAGGCATGAATCCTGCGGCCCAGCTGGCGATTATCAGGCAGCTGAGCAGGCATGAATCCTGCGGCCCAGCTGGCGATTATCAGGCAGCTGAGCAGGCATGAATCCTGCGGCCCAGCTGGCGATTATCAGGCAGCTGAGCAGGCATGAATCCTGCGGCCCAGCTGGCGATTATCAGGCAGCTGAGCAGGCATGAATCCTGCGGCCCAGCTGGCGATTATCAGGCAGCTGAGCAGGCATGAATCCTGCGGCCCAGCTGGCGATTATCAGGCAGCTGAGCAGGCATGAATCCTGCGGCCCAGCTGGCGATTATCAGGCAGCTGAGCAGGCATGAATCCTGCGGCCCAGCTGGCGATTATCAGGCAGCTGAGCAGGCATGAATCCTGCGGCCCAGCTGGCGATTATCAGGCAGCTGAGCAGGCGCTGATCCCGCACCTCAGCAGGCACTGATCACGTGGCTGTCATGCAGTGATCAGGTGACTGAGAGGCGCTGATCATGTGACTGCTCATGTGCTGATCAGGTAGCTCTCCTGCACGGATCATGTGCCTCAGCAGGCAAGAATCAAGCAGCTGAGCAGGCATGAATCCTGCGGCCCAGCTGGCGATTATCAGGCAGCTGAGCAGGCATGAATCCTGCGGCCCAGCTGGCGATTATCAGGCAGCTGAGCAGGCATGAATCCTGCGGCCCAGCTGGCGATTATCAGGCAGCTGAGCAGGCATGAATCCTGCGGCCCAGCTGGCGATTATCAGGCAGCTGAGCAGGCATGAATCCTGCGGCCCAGCTGGCGATTATCAGGCAGCTGAGCAGGCATGAATCCTGCGGCCCAGCTGGCGATTATCAGGCAGCTGAGCAGGCATGAATCCTGCGGCCCAGCTGGCGATTATCAGGCAGCTGAGCAGGCATGAATCCTGCGGCCCAGCTGGCGATTATCAGGCAGCTGAGCAGGCGCTGATCCCGCATCTCAGCAGGCATTGATCACGTGGCAGTCATGCAGTGATCAGGTGACTGAGAGGCGCTGATCATGTGACTGCTCATGTGCTGATCAGGTAGCTCTCCTGCACGGATCATGTGCCTCAGCTGGCAAGAATCAAGCAGCTGAGCAGGCATGAATCCTGCGGCCCAGCTGGCGATTATCAGGCAGCTGAGCAGGCATGAATCCTGCGGCCCAGCTGGCGATTATCAGGCAGCTGAGCAGGCATGAATCCTGCGGCCCAGCTGGCGATTATCAGGCAGCTGAGCAGGCGCTGATCCCGCACCTCAGCAGGCACTGATCACGTGGCTGTCATGCAGTGATCAGGTGACTGAGAGGCGCTGATCATGTGACTGCTCATGTGCTGATCAGGTAGCTCTCCTGCACGGATCATGTGCCTCAGCAGGCAAGAATCAAGCAGCTGAGCAGGCATGAATCCTGCGGCCCAGCTGGCGATTATCAGGCAGCTGAGCAGGCATGAATCCTGCGGCCCAGCTGGCGATTATCAGGCAGCTGAGCAGGCGCTGATCCCGCACCTCAGCAGGCACTGATCACGTGGCTGTCATGCAGTGATCAGGTGACTGAGAGGCGCTGATCATGTGACTGCTCATGTGCTGATCAGGTAGCTCTCCTGCACGGATCATGTGCCTCAGCAGGCAAGAATCAAGCAGCTGAGCAGGCATGAATCCTGCGGCCCAGCTGGCGATTATCAGGCAGCTGAGCAGGCATGAATCCTGCGGCCCAGCTGGCGATTATCAGGCAGCTGAGCAGGCATGAATCCTGCGGCCCAGCTGGCGATTATCAGGCAGCTGAGCAGGCATGAATCCTGCGGCCCAGCTGGCGATTATCAGGCAGCTGAGCAGGCATGAATCCTGCGGCCCAGCTGGCGATTATCAGGCAGCTGAGCAGGCATGAATCCTGCGGCCCAGCTGGCGATTATCAGGCAGCTGAGCAGGCATGAATCCTGCGGCCCAGCTGGCGATTATCAGGCAGCTGAGCAGGCATGAATCCTGCGGCCCAGCTGGCGATTATCAGGCAGCTGAGCAGGCGCTGATCCCGCCTCAGCAGGCATTGATCACGTGGCTGTCATGCAGTGATCAGGTGACTGAGAGGCGCTGATCATGTGACTGCTCATGTGCTGATCAGGTAGCTCTCCTGCACGGATCATGTGCCTCAGCAGGCAAGAATCAAGCAGCTGAGCAGGCATGAATCCTGCGGCCCAGCTGGCGATTATCAGGCAGCTGAGCAGGCATGAATCCTGCGGCCCAGCTGGCGATTATCAGGCAGCTGAGCAGGCATGAATCCTGCGGCCCAGCTGGCGATTATCAGGCAGCTGAGCAGGCATGAATCCTGCGGCCCAGCTGGCGATTATCAGGCAGCTGAGCAGGCGCTGATCCCGCACCTCAGCAGGCACTGATCACGTGGCTGTCATGCAGTGATCAGGTGACTGAGAGGCGCTGATCATGTGACTGCTCATGTGCTGATCAGGTAGCTCTCCTGCACGGATCATGTGCCTCAGCAGGCAAGAATCAAGCAGCTGAGCAGGCATGAATCCTGCGGCCCAGCTGGCGATTATCAGGCAGCTGAGCAGGCATGAATCCTGCGGCCCAGCTGGCGATTATCAGGCAGCTGAGCAGGCATGAATCCTGCGGCCCAGCTGGCGATTATCAGGCAGCTGAGCAGGCATGAATCCTGCGGCCCAGCTGGCGATTATCAGGCAGCTGAGCAGGCATGAATCCTGCGGCCCAGCTGGCGATTATCAGGCAGCTGAGCAGGCATGAATCCTGCGGCCCAGCTGGCGATTATCAGGCAGCTGAGCAGGCGCTGATCCCGCACCTCAGCAGGCACTGATCACGTGGCTGTCATGCAGTGATCAGGTGACTGAGAGGCGCTGATCATGTGACTGCTCATGTGCTGATCAGGTAGCTCTCCTGCACGGATCATGTGCCTCAGCAGGCAAGAATCAAGCAGCTGAGCAGGCATGAATCCTGCGGCCCAGCTGGCGATTATCAGGCAGCTGAGCAGGCATGAATCCTGCGGCCCAGCTGGCGATTATCAGGCAGCTGAGCAGGCATGAATCCTGCGGCCCAGCTGGCGATTATCAGGCAGCTGAGCAGGCATGAATCCTGCGGCCCAGCTGGCGATTATCAGGCAGCTGAGCAGGCATGAATCCTGCGGCCCAGCTGGCGATTATCAGGCAGCTGAGCAGGCATGAATCCTGCGGCCCAGCTGGCGATTATCAGGCAGCTGAGCAGGCATGAATCCTGCGGCCCAGCTGGCGATTATCAGGCAGCTGAGCAGGCATGAATCCTGCGGCCCAGCTGGCGATTATCAGGCAGCTGAGCAGGCGCTGATCCCGCACCTCAGCAGGCACTGATCACGTGGCAGTCATGCAGTGATCAGGTGACTGAGAGGCGCTGATCATGTGACTGCTCATGTGCTGATCAGGTAGCTCTCCTGCACGGATCATGTGCCTCAGCAGGCAAGAATCAAGCAGCTGAGCAGGCATGAATCCTGCGGCCCAGCTGGCGATTATCAGGCAGCTGAGCAGGCATGAATCCTGCGGCCCAGCTGGCGATTATCAGGCAGCTGAGCAGGCATGAATCCTGCGGCCCAGCTGGCGATTATCAGGCAGCTGAGCAGGCATGAATCCTGCGGCCCAGCTGGCGATTATCAGGCAGCTGAGCAGGCATGAATCCTGCGGCCCAGCTGGCGATTATCAGGCAGCTGAGCAGGCATGAATCCTGCGGCCCAGCTGGCGATTATCAGGCAGCTGAGCAGGCATGAATCCTGCGGCCCAGCTGGCGATTATCAGGCAGCTGAGCAGGCGCTGATCCCGCACCTCAGCAGGCACTGATCACGTGGCTGTCATGCAGTGATCAGGTGACTGAGAGGCGCTGATCATGTGACTGCTCATGTGCTGATCAGGTAGCTCTCCTGCACGGATCATGTGCCTCAGCAGGCAAGAATCAAGCAGCTGAGCAGGCATGAATCCTGCGGCCCAGCTGGCGATTATCAGGCAGCTGAGCAGGCATGAATCCTGCGGCCCAGCTGGCGATTATCAGGCAGCTGAGCAGGCATGAATCCTGCGGCCCAGCTGGCGATTATCAGGCAGCTGAGCAGGCATGAATCCTGCGGCCCAGCTGGCGATTATCAGGCAGCTGAGCAGGCATGAATCCTGCGGCCCAGCTGGCGATTATCAGGCAGCTGAGCAGGCATGAATCCTGCGGCCCAGCTGGCGATTATCAGGCAGCTGAGCAGGCATGAATCCTGCGGCCCAGCTGGCGATTATCAGGCAGCTGAGCAGGCATGAATCCTGCGGCCCAGCTGGCGATTATCAGGCAGCTGAGCAGGCGCTGATCCCGCACCTCAGCAGGCATTGATCACGTGGCAGTCATGCAGTGATCAGGTGACTGAGAGGCGCTGATCATGTGACTGCTCATGTGCTGATCAGGTAGCTCTCCTGCACGGATCATGTGCCTCAGCAGGCAAGAATCAAGCAGCTGAGCAGGCATGAATCCTGCGGCCCAGCTGGCGATTATCAGGCAGCTGAGCAGGCATGAATCCTGCGGCCCAGCTGGCGATTATCAGGCAGCTGAGCAGGCATGAATCCTGCGGCCCAGCTGGCGATTATCAGGCAGCTGAGCAGGCATGAATCCTGCGGCCCAGCTGGCGATTATCAGGCAGCTGAGCAGGCATGAATCCTGCGGCCCAGCTGGCGATTATCAGGCAGCTGAGCAGGCGCTGATCCCGCACCTCAGCAGGCACTGATCACGTGGCTGTCATGCAGTGATCAGGTGACTGAGAGGCGCTGATCATGTGACTGCTCATGTGCTGATCAGGTAGCTCTCCTGCACGGATCATGTGCCTCAGCAGGCAAGAATCAAGCAGCTGAGCAGGCATGAATCCTGCGGCCCAGCTGGCGATTATCAGGCAGCTGAGCAGGCATGAATCCTGCGGCCCAGCTGGCGATTATCAGGCAGCTGAGCAGGCATGAATCCTGCGGCCCAGCTGGCGATTATCAGGCAGCTGAGCAGGCATGAATCCTGCGGCCCAGCTGGCGATTATCAGGCAGCTGAGCAGGCATGAATCCTGCGGCCCAGCTGGCGATTATCAGGCAGCTGAGCAGGCATGAATCCTGCGGCCCAGCTGGCGATTATCAGGCAGCTGAGCAGGCATGAATCCTGCGGCCCAGCTGGCGATTATCAGGCAGCTGAGCAGGCATGAATCCTGCGGCCCAGCTGGCGATTATCAGGCAGCTGAGCAGGCATGAATCCTGCGGCCCAGCTGGCGATTATCAGGCAGCTGAGCAGGCATGAATCCTGCGGCCCAGCTGGCGATTATCAGGCAGCTGAGCAGGCATGAATCCTGCGGCCCAGCTGGCGATTATCAGGCAGCTGAGCAGGCGCTGATCCCGCACCTCAGCAGGCACTGATCACGTGGCTGTCATGCAGTGATCAGGTGACTGAGAGGCGCTGATCATGTGACTGCTCATGTGCTGATCAGGTAGCTCTCCTGCACGGATCATGTGCCTCAGCAGGCAAGAATCAAGCAGCTGAGCAGGCATGAATCCTGCGGCCCAGCTGGCGATTATCAGGCAGCTGAGCAGGCATGAATCCTGCGGCCCAGCTGGCGATTATCAGGCAGCTGAGCAGGCATGAATCCTGCGGCCCAGCTGGCGATTATCAGGCAGCTGAGCAGGCATGAATCCTGCGGCCCAGCTGGCGATTATCAGGCAGCTGAGCAGGCATGAATCCTGCGGCCCAGCTGGCGATTATCAGGCAGCTGAGCAGGCGCTGATCCCGCACCTCAGCAGGCACTGATCACGTGGCTGTCATGCAGTGATCAGGTGACTGAGAGGCGCTGATCATGTGACTGCTCATGTGCTGATCAGGTAGCTCTCCTGCACGGATCATGTGCCTCAGCAGGCAAGAATCAAGCAGCTGAGCAGGCATGAATCCTGCGGCCCAGCTGGCGATTATCAGGCAGCTGAGCAGGCATGAATCCTGCGGCCCAGCTGGCGATTATCAGGCAGCTGAGCAGGCATGAATCCTGCGGCCCAGCTGGCGATTATCAGGCAGCTGAGCAGGCATGAATCCTGCGGCCCAGCTGGCGATTATCAGGCAGCTGAGCAGGCATGAATCCTGCGGCCCAGCTGGCGATTATCAGGCAGCTGAGCAGGCATGAATCCTGCGGCCCAGCTGGCGATTATCAGGCAGCTGAGCAGGCATGAATCCTGCGGCCCAGCTGGCGATTATCAGGCAGCTGAGCAGGCATGAATCCTGCGGCCCAGCTGGCGATTATCAGGCAGCTGAGCAGGCATGAATCCTGCGGCCCAGCTGGCGATTATCAGGCAGCTGAGCAGGCATGAATCCTGCGGCCCAGCTGGCGATTATCAGGCAGGTGAGCAGGCGCTGATCCCGCACCTCAGCAGGCACTGATCACGTGGCTGTCATGCAGTGATCAGGTGACTGAGAGGCGCTGATCATGTGACTGCTCATGTGCTGATCAGGTAGCTCTCCTGCACGGATCATGTGCCTCAGCAGGCAAGAATCAAGCAGCTGAGCAGGCATGAATCCTGCGGCCCAGCTGGCGATTATCAGGCAGCTGAGCAGGCATGAATCCTGCGGCCCAGCTGGCGATTATCAGGCAGCTGAGCAGGCATGAATCCTGCGGCCCAGCTGGCGATTATCAGGCAGCTGAGCAGGCATGAATCCTGCGGCCCAGCTGGCGATTATCAGGCAGCTGAGCAGGCATGAATCCTGCGGCCCAGCTGGCGATTATCAGGCAGCTGAGCAGGCATGAATCCTGCGGCCCAGCTGGCGATTATCAGGCAGCTGAGCAGGCATGAATCCTGCGGCCCAGCTGGCGATTATCAGGCAGCTGAGCAGGCATGAATCCTGCGGCCCAGCTGGCGATTATCAGGCAGCTGAGCAGGCATGAATCCTGCGGCCCAGCTGGCGATTATCAGGCAGCTGAGCAGGCATGAATCCTGCGGCCCAGCTGGCGATTATCAGGCAGCTGAGCAGGCATGAATCCTGCGGCCCAGCTGGCGATTATCAGGCAGCTGAGCAGGCGCTGATCCCGCACCTCAGCAGGCACTGATCACGTGGCTGTCATGCAGTGATCAGGTGACTGAGAGGCGCTGATCATGTGACTGCTCATGTGCTGATCAGGTAGCTCTCCTGCACGGATCATGTGCCTCAGCAGGCAAGAATCAAGCAGCTGAGCAGGCATGAATCCTGCGGCCCAGCTGGCGATTATCAGGCAGCTGAGCAGGCATGAATCCTGCGGCCCAGCTGGCGATTATCAGGCAGCTGAGCAGGCATGAATCCTGCGGCCCAGCTGGCGATTATCAGGCAGCTGAGCAGGCGCTGATCCCGCACCTCAGCAGGCACTGATCACGTGGCTGTCATGCAGTGATCAGGTGACTGAGAGGCGCTGATCATGTGACTGCTCATGTGCTGATCAGGTAGCTCTCCTGCACGGATCTGTGCCTCAGCAGGCAAGAATCAAGCAGCTGAGCAGGCATGAATCCTGCGGCCCAGCTGGCGATTATCAGGCAGCTGAGCAGGCATGAATCCTGCGGCCCAGCTGGCGATTATCAGGCAGCTGAGCAGGCATGAATCCTGCGGCCCAGCTGGCGATTATCAGGCAGCTGAGCAGGCATGAATCCTGCGGCCCAGCTGGCGATTATCAGGCAGCTGAGCAGGCGCTGATCCCGCACCTCAGCAGGCACTGATCACGTGCCTGTCATGCAGTGATCAGGTGACTGAGAGGCGCTGATCATGTGACTGCTCATGTGCTGATCAGGTAGCTCTCCTGCACGGATCATGTGCCTCAGCAGGCAAGAATCAAGCAGCTGAGCAGGCATGAATCCTGCGGCCCAGCTGGCGATTATCAGGCAGCTGAGCAGGCATGAATCCTGCGGCCCAGCTGGCGATTATCAGGCAGCTGAGCAGGCATGAATCCTGCGGCCCAGCTGGCGATTATCAGGCAGCTGAGCAGGCATGAATCCTGCGGCCCAGCTGGCGATTATCAGGCAGCTGAGCAGGCATGAATCCTGCGGCCCAGCTGGCGATTATCAGGCAGCTGAGCAGGCATGAATCCTGCGGCCCAGCTGGCGATTATCAGGCAGCTGAGCAGGCATGAATCCTGCGGCCCAGCTGGCGATTATCAGGCAGCTGAGCAGGCATGAATCCTGCGGCCCAGCTGGCGATTATCAGGCAGCTGAGCAGGCATGAATCCTGCGGCCCAGCTGGCGATTATCAGGCAGCTGAGCAGGCGCTGATCCCGCACCTCAGCAGGCACTGATCACGTGGCTGTCATGCAGTGATCAGGTGACTGAGAGGCGCTGATCATGTGACTGCTCATGTGCTGATCAGGTAGCTCTCCTGCACGGATCATGTGCCTCAGCAGGCAAGAATCAAGCAGCTGAGCAGGCATGAATCCTGCGGCCCAGCTGGCGATTATCAGGCAGCTGAGCAGGCATGAATCCTGCGGCCCAGCTGGCGATTATCAGGCAGCTGAGCAGGCGCTGATCCCGCACCTCAGCAGGCACTGATCACGTGGCTGTCATGCAGTGATCAGGTGACTGAGAGGCGCTGATCATGTGACTGCTCATGTGCTGATCAGGTAGCTCTCCTGCACGGATCTGTGCCTCAGCAGGCAAGAATCAAGCAGCTGAGCAGGCATGAATCCTGCGGCCCAGCTGGCGATTATCAGGCAGCTGAGCAGGCATGAATCCTGCGGCCCAGCTGGCGATTATCAGGCAGCTGAGCAGGCATGAATCCTGCGGCCCAGCTGGCGATTATCAGGCAGCTGAGCAGGCATGAATCCTGCGGCCCAGCTGGCGATTATCAGGCAGCTGAGCAGGCATGAATCCTGCGGCCCAGCTGGCGATTATCAGGCAGCTGAGCAGGCATGAATCCTGCGGCCCAGCTGGCGATTATCAGGCAGCTGAGCAGGCATGAATCCTGCGGCCCAGCTGGCGATTATCAGGCAGCTGAGCAGGCGCTGATCCCGCACCTCAGCAGGCACTGATCACGTGCCTGTCATGCAGTGATCAGGTGACTGAGAGGCGCTGATCATGTGACTGCTCATGTGCTGATCAGGTAGCTCTCCTGCACGGATCATGTGCCTCAGCAGGCAAGAATCAAGCAGCTGAGCAGGCATGAATCCTGCGGCCCAGCTGGCGATTATCAGGCAGCTGAGCAGGCATGAATCCTGCGGCCCAGCTGGCGATTATCAGGCAGCTGAGCAGGCATGAATCCTGCGGCCCAGCTGGCGATTATCAGGCAGCTGAGCAGGCATGAATCCTGCGGCCCAGCTGGCGATTATCAGGCAGCTGAGCAGGCATGAATCCTGCGGCCCAGCTGGCGATTATCAGGCAGCTGAGCAGGCATGAATCCTGCGGCCCAGCTGGCGATTATCAGGCAGCTGAGCAGGCATGAATCCTGCGGCCCAGCTGGCGATTATCAGGCAGCTGAGCAGGCATGAATCCTGCGGCCCAGCTGGCGATTATCAGGCAGCTGAGCAGGCATGAATCCTGCGGCCCAGCTGGCGATTATCAGGCAGCTGAGCAGGCATGAATCCTGCGGCCCAGCTGGCGATTATCAGGCAGCTGAGCAGGCGCTGATCCCGCACCTCAGCAGGCACTGATCACGTGGCTGTCATGCAGTGATCAGGTGACTGAGAGGCGCTGATCATGTGACTGCTCATGTGCTGATCAGGTAGCTCTCCTGCACGGATCATGTGCCTCAGCAGGCAAGAATCAAGCAGCTGAGCAGGCATGAATCCTGCGGCCCAGCTGGCGATTATCAGGCAGCTGAGCAGGCATGAATCCTGCGGCCCAGCTGGCGATTATCAGGCAGCTGAGCAGGCATGAATCCTGCGGCCCAGCTGGCGATTATCAGGCAGCTGAGCAGGCATGAATCCTGCGGCCCAGCTGGCGATTATCAGGCAGCTGAGCAGGCATGAATCCTGCGGCCCAGCTGGCGATTATCAGGCAGCTGAGCAGGCATGAATCCTGCGGCCCAGCTGGCGATTATCAGGCAGCTGAGCAGGCATGAATCCTGCGGCCCAGCTGGCGATTATCAGGCAGCTGAGCAGGCATGAATCCTGCGGCCCAGCTGGCGATTATCAGGCAGCTGAGCAGGCATGAATCCTGCGGCCCAGCTGGCGATTATCAGGCAGCTGAGCAGGCATGAATCCTGCGGCCCAGCTGGCGATTATCAGGCAGCTGAGCAGGCATGAATCCTGCGGCCCAGCTGGCGATTATCAGGCAGCTGAGCAGGCGCTGATCCCGCACCTCAGCAGGCACTGATCACGTGGCTGTCATGCAGTGATCAGGTGACTGAGAGGCGCTGATCATGTGACTGCTCATGTGCTGATCAGGTAGCTCTCCTGCACGGATCATGTGCCTCAGCAGGCAAGAATCAAGCAGCTGAGCAGGCATGAATCCTGCGGCCCAGCTGGCGATTATCAGGCAGCTGAGCAGGCATGAATCCTGCGGCCCAGCTGGCGATTATCAGGCAGCTGAGCAGGCATGAATCCTGCGGCCCAGCTGGCGATTATCAGGCAGCTGAGCAGGCATGAATCCTGCGGCCCAGCTGGCGATTATCAGGCAGCTGAGCAGGCATGAATCCTGCGGCCCAGCTGGCGATTATCAGGCAGCTGAGCAGGCATGAATCCTGCGGCCCAGCTGGCGATTATCAGGCAGCTGAGCAGGCATGAATCCTGCGGCCCAGCTGGCGATTATCAGGCAGCTGAGCAGGCGCTGATCCCGCACCTCAGCAGGCACTGATCACGTGGCTGTCATGCAGTGATCAGGTGACTGAGAGGCGCTGATCATGTGACTGCTCATGTGCTGATCAGGTAGCTCTCCTGCACGGATCATGTGCCTCAGCAGGCAAGAATCAAGCAGCTGAGCAGGCATGAATCCTGCGGCCCAGCTGGCGATTATCAGGCAGCTGAGCAGGCATGAATCCTGCGGCCCAGCTGGCGATTATCAGGCAGCTGAGCAGGCATGAATCCTGCGGCCCAGCTGGCGATTATCAGGCAGCTGAGCAGGCATGAATCCTGCGGCCCAGCTGGCGATTATCAGGCAGCTGAGCAGGCATGAATCCTGCGGCCCAGCTGGCGATTATCAGGCAGCTGAGCAGGCATGAATCCTGCGGCCCAGCTGGCGATTATCAGGCAGCTGAGCAGGCATGAATCCTGCGGCCCAGCTGGCGATTATCAGGCAGCTGAGCAGGCATGAATCCTGCGGCCCAGCTGGCGATTATCAGGCAGCTGAGCAGGCATGAATCCTGCGGCCCAGCTGGCGATTATCAGGCAGCTGAGCAGGCATGAATCCTGCGGCCCAGCTGGCGATTATCAGGCAGCTGAGCAGGCATGAATCCTGCGGCCCAGCTGGCGATTATCAGGCAGCTGAGCAGGCATGAATCCTGCGGCCCAGCTGGCGATTATCAGGCAGCTGAGCAGGCGCTGATCCCGCACCTCAGCAGGCACTGATCACGTGGCTGTCATGCAGTGATCAGGTGACTGAGAGGCGCTGATCATGTGACTGCTCATGTGCTGATCAGGTAGCTCTCCTGCACGGATCATGTGCCTCAGCAGGCAAGAATCAAGCAGCTGAGCAGGCATGAATCCTGCGGCCCAGCTGGCGATTATCAGGCAGCTGAGCAGGCATGAATCCTGCGGCCCAGCTGGCGATTATCAGGCAGCTGAGCAGGCATGAATCCTGCGGCCCAGCTGGCGATTATCAGGCAGCTGAGCAGGCATGAATCCTGCGGCCCAGCTGGCGATTATCAGGCAGCTGAGCAGGCATGAATCCTGCGGCCCAGCTGGCGATTATCAGGCAGCTGAGCAGGCATGAATCCTGCGGCCCAGCTGGCGATTATCAGGCAGCTGAGCAGGCATGAATCCTGCGGCCCAGCTGGCGATTATCAGGCAGCTGAGCAGGCATGAATCCTGCGGCCCAGCTGGCGATTATCAGGCAGCTGAGCAGGCATGAATCCTGCGGCCCAGCTGGCGATTATCAGGCAGCTGAGCAGGCGCTGATCCCGCACCTCAGCAGGCACTGATCACGTGGCTGTCATGCAGTGATCAGGTGACTGAGAGGCACTGATCATGTGACTGCTCATGTGCTGATCAGGTAGCTCTCCTGCACGGATCATGTGCCTCAGCAGGCAAGAATCAAGCAGCTGAGCAGGCATGAATCCTGCGGCCCAGCTGGCGATTATCAGGCAGCTGAGCAGGCATGAATCCTGCGGCCCAGCTGGCGATTATCAGGCAGCTGAGCAGGCATGAATCCTGCGGCCCAGCTGGCGATTATCAGGCAGCTGAGCAGGCATGAATCCTGCGGCCCAGCTGGCGATTATCAGGCAGCTGAGCAGGCATGAATCCTGCGGCCCAGCTGGCGATTATCAGGCAGCTGAGCAGGCATGAATCCTGCGGCCCAGCTGGCGATTATCAGGCAGCTGAGCAGGCATGAATCCTGCGGCCCAGCTGGCGATTATCAGGCAGCTGAGCAGGCATGAATCCTGCGGCCCAGCTGGCGATTATCAGGCAGCTGAGCAGGCGCTGATCCCGCACCTCAGCAGGCACTGATCACGTGGCTGTCATGCAGTGATCAGGTGACTGAGAGGCGCTGATCATGTGACTGCTCATGTGCTGATCAGGTAGCTCTCCTGCACGGATCATGTGCCTCAGCAGGCAAGAATCAAGCAGCTGAGCAGGCATGAATCCTGCGGCCCAGCTGGCGATTATCAGGCAGCTGAGCAGGCATGAATCCTGCGGCCCAGCTGGCGATTATCAGGCAGCTGAGCAGGCATGAATCCTGCGGCCCAGCTGGCGATTATCAGGCAGCTGAGCAGGCATGAATCCTGCGGCCCAGCTGGCGATTATCAGGCAGCTGAGCAGGCATGAATCCTGCGGCCCAGCTGGCGATTATCAGGCAGCTGAGCAGGCATGAATCCTGCGGCCCAGCTGGCGATTATCAGGCAGCTGAGCAGGCATGAATCCTGCGGCCCAGCTGGCGATTATCAGGCAGCTGAGCAGGCATGAATCCTGCGGCCCAGCTGGCGATTATCAGGCAGCTGAGCAGGCATGAATCCTGCGGCCCAGCTGGCGATTATCAGGCAGCTGAGCAGGCATGAATCCTGCGGCCCAGCTGGCGATTATCAGGCAGCTGAGCAGGCATGAATCCTGCGGCCCAGCTGGCGATTATCAGGCAGCTGAGCAGGCGCTGATCCCGCACCTCAGCAGGCACTGATCACGTGGCTGTCATGCAGTGATCAGGTGACTGAGAGGCGCTGATCATGTGACTGCTCATGTGCTGATCAGGTAGCTCTCCTGCACGGATCATGTGCCTCAGCAGGCAAGAATCAAGCAGCTGAGCAGGCATGAATCCTGCGGCCCAGCTGGCGATTATCAGGCAGCTGAGCAGGCATGAATCCTGCGGCCCAGCTGGCGATTATCAGGCAGCTGAGCAGGCATGAATCCTGCGGCCCAGCTGGCGATTATCAGGCAGCTGAGCAGGCATGAATCCTGCGGCCCAGCTGGCGATTATCAGGCAGCTGAGCAGGCATGAATCCTGCGGCCCAGCTGGCGATTATCAGGCAGCTGAGCAGGCATGAATCCTGCGGCCCAGCTGGCGATTATCAGGCAGCTGAGCAGGCATGAATCCTGCGGCCCAGCTGGCGATTATCAGGCAGCTGAGCAGGCATGAATCCTGCGGCCCAGCTGGCGATTATCAGGCAGCTGAGCAGGCATGAATCCTGCGGCCCAGCTGGCGATTATCAGGCAGCTGAGCAGGCGCTGATCCCGCACCTCAGCAGGCACTGATCACGTGGCTGTCATGCAGTGATCAGGTGACTGAGAGGCGCTGATCATGTGACTGCTCATGTGCTGATCAGGTAGCTCTCCTGCACGGATCATGTGCCTCAGCAGGCAAGAATCAAGCAGCTGAGCAGGCATGAATCCTGCGGCCCAGCTGGCGATTATCAGGCAGCTGAGCAGGCATGAATCCTGCGGCCCAGCTGGCGATTATCAGGCAGCTGAGCAGGCATGAATCCTGCGGCCCAGCTGGCGATTATCAGGCAGCTGAGCAGGCATGAATCCTGCGGCCCAGCTGGCGATTATCAGGCAGCTGAGCAGGCATGAATCCTGCGGCCCAGCTGGCGATTATCAGGCAGCTGAGCAGGCATGAATCCTGCGGCCCAGCTGGCGATTATCAGGCAGCTGAGCAGGCATGAATCCTGCGGCCCAGCTGGCGATTATCAGGCAGCTGAGCAGGCATGAATCCTGCGGCCCAGCTGGCGATTATCAGGCAGCTGAGCAGGCGCTGATCCCGCATCTCAGCAGGCATTGATCACGTGGCTGTCATGCAGTGATCAGGTGACTGAGAGGCGCTGATCATGTGACTGCTCATGTGCTGATCAGGTAGCTCTCCTGCACGGATCATGTGCCTCAGCAGGCAAGAATCAAGCAGCTGAGCAGGCATGAATCCTGCGGCCCAGCTGGCGATTATCAGGCAGCTGAGCAGGCATGAATCCTGCGGCCCAGCTGGCGATTATCAGGCAGCTGAGCAGGCATGAATCCTGCGGCCCAGCTGGCGATTATCAGGCAGCTGAGCAGGCATGAATCCTGCGGCCCAGCTGGCGATTATCAGGCAGTGAGCAGGCGCTGATCCCGCACCTCAGCAGGCACTGATCACGTGGCTGTCATGCAGTGATCAGGTGACTGAGAGGCGCTGATCATGTGACTGCTCATGTGCTGATCAGGTAGCTCTCCTGCACGGATCATGTGCCTCAGCAGGCAAGAATCAAGCAGCTGAGCAGGCATGAATCCTGCGGCCCAGCTGGCGATTATCAGGCAGCTGAGCAGGCATGAATCCTGCGGCCCAGCTGGCGATTATCAGGCAGCTGAGCAGGCATGAATCCTGCGGCCCAGCTGGCGATTATCAGGCAGCTGAGCAGGCATGAATCCTGCGGCCCAGCTGGCGATTATCAGGCAGCTGAGCAGGCATGAATCCTGCGGCCCAGCTGGCGATTATCAGGCAGCTGAGCAGGCATGAATCCTGCGGCCCAGCTGGCGATTATCAGGCAGCTGAGCAGGCATGAATCCTGCGGCCCAGCTGGCGATTATCAGGCAGCTGAGCAGGCGCTGATCCCGCATCAGCAGGCACTGATCACGTGCCTGTCATGCAGTGATCAGGTGACTGAGAGGCGCTGATCATGTGACTGCTCATGTGCTGATCAGGTAGCTCTCCTGCACGGATCATGTGCCTCAGCAGGCAAGAATCAAGCAGCTGAGCAGGCATGAATCCTGCGGCCCAGCTGGCGATTATCAGGCAGCTGAGCAGGCATGAATCCTGCGGCCCAGCTGGCGATTATCAGGCAGCTGAGCAGGCATGAATCCTGCGGCCCAGCTGGCGATTATCAGGCAGCTGAGCAGGCATGAATCCTGCGGCCCAGCTGGCGATTATCAGGCAGCTGAGCAGGCATGAATCCTGCGGCCCAGCTGGCGATTATCAGGCAGCTGAGCAGGCATGAATCCTGCGGCCCAGCTGGCGATTATCAGGCAGCTGAGCAGGCATGAATCCTGCGGCCCAGCTGGCGATTATCAGGCAGCTGAGCAGGCATGAATCCTGCGGCCCAGCTGGCGATTATCAGGCAGCTGAGCAGGCGCTGATCCCGCACCTCAGCAGGCACTGATCACGTGGCTGTCATGCAGTGATCAGGTGACTGAGAGGCGCTGATCATGTGACTGCTCATGTGCTGATCAGGTAGCTCTCCTGCACGGATCATGTGCCTCAGCAGGCAAGAATCAAGCAGCTGAGCAGGCATGAATCCTGCGGCCCAGCTGGCGATTATCAGGCAGCTGAGCAGGCATGAATCCTGCGGCCCAGCTGGCGATTATCAGGCAGCTGAGCAGGCATGAATCCTGCGGCCCAGCTGGCGATTATCAGGCAGCTGAGCAGGCATGAATCCTGCGGCCCAGCTGGCGATTATCAGGCAGCTGAGCAGGCATGAATCCTGCGGCCCAGCTGGCGATTATCAGGCAGCTGAGCAGGCGCTGATCCCGCACCTCAGCAGGCACTGATCACGTGGCTGTCATGCAGTGATCAGGTGACTGAGAGGCGCTGATCATGTGACTGCTCATGTGCTGATCAGGTAGCTCTCCTGCACGGATCATGTGCCTCAGCAGGCAAGAATCAAGCAGCTGAGCAGGCATGAATCCTGCGGCCCAGCTGGCGATTATCAGGCAGCTGAGCAGGCATGAATCCTGCGGCCCAGCTGGCGATTATCAGGCAGCTGAGCAGGCATGAATCCTGCGGCCCAGCTGGCGATTATCAGGCAGCTGAGCAGGCATGAATCCTGCGGCCCAGCTGGCGATTATCAGGCAGCTGAGCAGGCATGAATCCTGCGGCCCAGCTGGCGATTATCAGGCAGCTGAGCAGGCATGAATCCTGCGGCCCAGCTGGCGATTATCAGGCAGCTGAGCAGGCATGAATCCTGCGGCCCAGCTGGCGATTATCAGGCAGCTGAGCAGGCATGAATCCTGCGGCCCAGCTGGCGATTATCAGGCAGCTGAGCAGGCGCTGATCCCGCACCTCAGCAGGCACTGATCACGTGGCTGTCATGCAGTGATCAGGTGACTGAGAGGCGCTGATCATGTGACTGCTCATGTGCTGATCAGGTAGCTCTCCTGCACGGATCATGTGCCTCAGCAGGCAAGAATCAAGCAGCTGAGCAGGCATGAATCCTGCGGCCCAGCTGGCGATTATCAGGCAGCTGAGCAGGCATGAATCCTGCGGCCCAGCTGGCGATTATCAGGCAGCTGAGCAGGCATGAATCCTGCGGCCCAGCTGGCGATTATCAGGCAGCTGAGCAGGCATGAATCCTGCGGCCCAGCTGGCGATTATCAGGCAGCTGAGCAGGCATGAATCCTGCGGCCCAGCTGGCGATTATCAGGCAGCTGAGCAGGCATGAATCCTGCGGCCCAGCTGGCGATTATCAGGCAGCTGAGCAGGCATGAATCCTGCGGCCCAGCTGGCGATTATCAGGCAGCTGAGCAGGCATGAATCCTGCGGCCCAGCTGGCGATTATCAGGCAGCTGAGCAGGCATGAATCCTGCGGCCCAGCTGGCGATTATCAGGCAGCTGAGCAGGCATGAATCCTGCGGCCCAGCTGGCGATTATCAGGCAGCTGAGCAGGCATGAATCCTGCGGCCCAGCTGGCGATTATCAGGCAGCTGAGCAGGCATGAATCCTGCGGCCCAGCTGGCGATTATCAGGCAGCTGAGCAGGCATGAATCCTGCGGCCCAGCTGGCGATTATCAGGCAGCTGAGCAGGCGCTGATCCCGCACCTCAGCAGGCACTGATCACGTGGCTGTCATGCAGTGATCAGGTGACTGAGAGGCGCTGATCATGTGACTGCTCATGTGCTGATCAGGTAGCTCTCCTGCACGGATCATGTGCCTCAGCAGGCAAGAATCAAGCAGCTGAGCAGGCATGAATCCTGCGGCCCAGCTGGCGATTATCAGGCAGCTGAGCAGGCATGAATCCTGCGGCCCAGCTGGCGATTATCAGGCAGCTGAGCAGGCATGAATCCTGCGGCCCAGCTGGCGATTATCAGGCAGCTGAGCAGGCATGAATCCTGCGGCCCAGCTGGCGATTATCAGGCAGCTGAGCAGGCATGAATCCTGCGGCCCAGCTGGCGATTATCAGGCAGCTGAGCAGGCATGAATCCTGCGGCCCAGCTGGCGATTATCAGGCAGCTGAGCAGGCATGAATCCTGCGGCCCAGCTGGCGATTATCAGGCAGCTGAGCAGGCATGAATCCTGCGGCCCAGCTGGCGATTATCAGGCAGCTGAGCAGGCGCTGATCCCGCACCTCAGCAGGCACTGATCACGTGGCTGTCATGCAGTGATCAGGTGACTGAGAGGCGCTGATCATGTGACTGCTCATGTGCTGATCAGGTAGCTCTCCTGCACGGATCATGTGCCTCAGCAGGCAAGAATCAAGCAGCTGAGCAGGCATGAATCCTGCGGCCCAGCTGGCGATTATCAGGCAGCTGAGCAGGCATGAATCCTGCGGCCCAGCTGGCGATTATCAGGCAGCTGAGCAGGCATGAATCCTGCGGCCCAGCTGGCGATTATCAGGCAGCTGAGCAGGCATGAATCCTGCGGCCCAGCTGGCGATTATCAGGCAGCTGAGCAGGCATGAATCCTGCGGCCCAGCTGGCGATTATCAGGCAGCTGAGCAGGCATGAATCCTGCGGCCCAGCTGGCGATTATCAGGCAGCTGAGCAGGCGCTGATCCCGCACCTCAGCAGGCACTGATCACGTGGCTGTCATGCAGTGATCAGGTGACTGAGAGGCACTGATCATGTGACTGCTCATGTGCTGATCAGGTAGCTCTCCTGCACGGATCATGTGCCTCAGCAGGCAAGAATCAAGCAGCTGAGCAGGCATGAATCCTGCGGCCCAGCTGGCGATTATCAGGCAGCTGAGCAGGCATGAATCCTGCGGCCCAGCTGGCGATTATCAGGCAGCTGAGCAGGCATGAATCCTGCGGCCCAGCTGGCGATTATCAGGCAGCTGAGCAGGCATGAATCCTGCGGCCCAGCTGGCGATTATCAGGCAGCTGAGCAGGCATGAATCCTGCGGCCCAGCTGGCGATTATCAGGCAGCTGAGCAGGCATGAATCCTGCGGCCCAGCTGGCGATTATCAGGCAGCTGAGCAGGCATGAATCCTGCGGCCCAGCTGGCGATTATCAGGCAGCTGAGCAGGCATGAATCCTGCGGCCCAGCTGGCGATTATCAGGCAGCTGAGCAGGCGCTGATCCCGCATCTCAGCAGGCATTGATCACGTGGCTGTCATGCAGTGATCAGGTGACTGAGAGGCGCTGATCATGTGACTGCTCATGTGCTGATCAGGTAGCTCTCCTGCACGGATCATGTGCCTCAGCAGGCAAGAATCAAGCAGCTGAGCAGGCATGAATCCTGCGGCCCAGCTGGCGATTATCAGGCAGCTGAGCAGGCATGAATCCTGCGGCCCAGCTGGCGATTATCAGGCAGCTGAGCAGGCATGAATCCTGCGGCCCAGCTGGCGATTATCAGGCAGCTGAGCAGGCATGAATCCTGCGGCCCAGCTGGCGATTATCAGGCAGCTGAGCAGGCATGAATCCTGCGGCCCAGCTGGCGATTATCAGGCAGCTGAGCAGGCGCTGATCCCGCACTTCAGCAGGCACTGATCACGTGGCTCATGCAGTGATCAGGTGACTGAGAGGCGCTGATCATGTGACTGCTCATGTGCTGATCAGGTAGCTCTCCTGCACGGATCATGTGCCTCAGCAGGCAAGAATCAAGCAGCTGAGCAGGCATGAATCCTGCGGCCCAGCTGGCGATTATCAGGCAGCTGAGCAGGCATGAATCCTGCGGCCCAGCTGGCGATTATCAGGCAGCTGAGCAGGCATGAATCCTGCGGCCCAGCTGGCGATTATCAGGCAGCTGAGCAGGCATGAATCCTGCGGCCCAGCTGGCGATTATCAGGCAGCTGAGCAGGCATGAATCCTGCGGCCCAGCTGGCGATTATCAGGCAGCTGAGCAGGCATGAATCCTGCGGCCCAGCTGGCGATTATCAGGCAGCTGAGCAGGCATGAATCCTGCGGCCCAGCTGGCGATTATCAGGCAGCTGAGCAGGCATGAATCCTGCGGCCCAGCTGGCGATTATCAGGCAGCTGAGCAGGCGCTGATCCCGCACCTCAGCAGGCACTGATCACGTGGCTGTCATGCAGTGATCAGGTGACTGAGAGGCGCTGATCATGTGACTGCTCATGTGCTGATCAGGTAGCTCTCCTGCACGGATCATGTGCCTCAGCAGGCAAGAATCAAGCAGCTGAGCAGGCATGAATCCTGCGGCCCAGCTGGCGATTATCAGGCAGCTGAGCAGGCATGAATCCTGCGGC
This sequence comes from Bos javanicus, assembly GCF_032452875.1. Classification (NCBI taxonomy): domain Eukaryota; kingdom Metazoa; phylum Chordata; class Mammalia; order Artiodactyla; family Bovidae; genus Bos; species Bos javanicus. The sequence continues at coordinate 644,296 of NW_026893615.1, forward strand.
CCAGCTGGCGATTATCAGGCAGCTGAGCAGGCATGAATCCTGCGGCCCAGCTGGCGATTATCAGGCAGCTGAGCAGGCATGAATCCTGCGGCCCAGCTGGCGATTATCAGGCAGCTGAGCAGGCATGAATCCTGCGGCCCAGCTGGCGATTATCAGGCAGCTGAGCAGGCATGAATCCTGCGGCCCAGCTGGCGATTATCAGGCAGCTGAGCAGGCATGAATCCTGCGGCCCAGCTGGCGATTATCAGGCAGCTGAGCAGGCATGAATCCTGCGGCCCAGCTGGCGATTATCAGGCAGCTGAGCAGGCATGAATCCTGCGGCCCAGCTGGCGATTATCAGGCAGCTGAGCAGGCGCGATCCCGCACCTCAGCAGGCACTGATCACGTGGCTGTCATGCAGTGATCAGGTGACTGAGAGGCGCTGATCATGTGACTGCTCATGTGCTGATCAGGTAGCTCTCCTGCACGGATCATGTGCCTCAGCAGGCAAGAATCAAGCAGCTGAGCAGGCATGAATCCTGCGGCCCAGCTGGCGATTATCAGGCAGCTGAGCAGGCATGAATCCTGCGGCCCAGCTGGCGATTATCAGGCAGCTGAGCAGGCATGAATCCTGCGGCCCAGCTGGCGATTATCAGGCAGCTGAGCAGGCATGAATCCTGCGGCCCAGCTGGCGATTATCAGGCAGCTGAGCAGGCATGAATCCTGCGGCCCAGCTGGCGATTATCAGGCAGCTGAGCAGGCATGAATCCTGCGGCCCAGCTGGCGATTATCAGGCAGCTGAGCAGGCATGAATCCTGCGGCCCAGCTGGCGATTATCAGGCAGCTGAGCAGGCATGAATCCTGCGGCCCAGCTGGCGATTATCAGGCAGCTGAGCAGGCGCTGATCCCGCATCTCAGCAGGCACTGATCACGTGGCTGTCATGCAGTGATCAGGTGACTGAGAGGCGCTGATCATGTGACTGCTCATGTGCTGATCAGGTAGCTCTCCTGCACGGATCATGTGCCTCAGCAGGCAAGAATCAAGCAGCTGAGCAGGCATGAATCCTGCGGCCCAGCTGGCGATTATCAGGCAGCTGAGCAGGCATGAATCCTGCGGCCCAGCTGGCGATTATCAGGCAGCTGAGCAGGCATGAATCCTGCGGCCCAGCTGGCGATTATCAGGCAGCTGAGCAGGCATGAATCCTGCGGCCCAGCTGGCGATTATCAGGCAGCTGAGCAGGCATGAATCCTGCGGCCCAGCTGGCGATTATCAGGCAGCTGAGCAGGCGCTGATCCCGCACCTCAGCAGGCACTGATCACGTGGCTGTCATGCAGTGATCAGGTGACTGAGAGGCGCTGATCATGTGACTGCTCATGTGCTGATCAGGTAGCTCTCCTGCACGGATCATGTGCCTCAGCAGGCAAGAATCAAGCAGCTGAGCAGGCATGAATCCTGCGGCCCAGCTGGCGATTATCAGGCAGCTGAGCAGGCATGAATCCTGCGGCCCAGCTGGCGATTATCAGGCAGCTGAGCAGGCATGAATCCTGCGGCCCAGCTGGCGATTATCAGGCAGCTGAGCAGGCATGAATCCTGCGGCCCAGCTGGCGATTATCAGGCAGCTGAGCAGGCATGAATCCTGCGGCCCAGCTGGCGATTATCAGGCAGCTGAGCAGGCATGAATCCTGCGGCCCAGCTGGCGATTATCAGGCAGCTGAGCAGGCATGAATCCTGCGGCCCAGCTGGCGATTATCAGGCAGCTGAGCAGGCATGAATCCTGCGGCCCAGCTGGCGATTATCAGGCAGCTGAGCAGGCATGAATCCTGCGGCCCAGCTGGCGATTATCAGGCAGCTGAGCAGGCGCTGATCCCGCACCTCAGCAGGCACTGATCACGTGGCTGTCATGCAGTGATCAGGTGACTGAGAGGCGCTGATCATGTGACTGCTCATGTGCTGATCAGGTAGCTCTCCTGCACGGATCATGTGCCTCAGCAGGCAAGAATCAAGCAGCTGAGCAGGCATGAATCCTGCGGCCCAGCTGGCGATTATCAGGCAGCTGAGCAGGCATGAATCCTGCGGCCCAGCTGGCGATTATCAGGCAGCTGAGCAGGCATGAATCCTGCGGCCCAGCTGGCGATTATCAGGCAGCTGAGCAGGCATGAATCCTGCGGCCCAGCTGGCGATTATCAGGCAGCTGAGCAGGCATGAATCCTGCGGCCCAGCTGGCGATTATCAGGCAGCTGAGCAGGCATGAATCCTGCGGCCCAGCTGGCGATTATCAGGCAGCTGAGCAGGCATGAATCCTGCGGCCCAGCTGGCGATTATCAGGCAGCTGAGCAGGCATGAATCCTGCGGCCCAGCTGGCGATTATCAGGCAGCTGAGCAGGCATGAATCCTGCGGCCCAGCTGGCGATTATCAGGCAGCTGAGCAGGCATGAATCCTGCGGCCCAGCTGGCGATTATCAGGCAGCTGAGCAGGCATGAATCCTGCGGCCCAGCTGGCGATTATCAGGCAGCTGAGCAGGCATGAATCCTGCGGCCCAGCTGGCGATTATCAGGCAGCTGAGCAGGCATGAATCCTGCGGCCCAGCTGGCGATTATCAGGCAGCTGAGCAGGCATGAATCCTGCGGCCCAGCTGGCGATTATCAGGCAGCTGAGCAGGCATGAATCCTGCGGCCCAGCTGGCGATTATCAGGCAGCTGAGCAGGCGCTGATCCCGCACCTCAGCAGGCACTGATCACGTGGCTGTCATGCAGTGATCAGGTGACTGAGAGGCGCTGATCATGTGACTGCTCATGTGCTGATCAGGTAGCTCTCCTGCACGGATCATGTGCCTCAGCAGGCAAGAATCAAGCAGCTGAGCAGGCATGAATCCTGCGGCCCAGCTGGCGATTATCAGGCAGCTGAGCAGGCATGAATCCTGCGGCCCAGCTGGCGATTATCAGGCAGCTGAGCAGGCATGAATCCTGCGGCCCAGCTGGCGATTATCAGGCAGCTGAGCAGGCATGAATCCTGCGGCCCAGCTGGCGATTATCAGGCAGCTGAGCAGGCATGAATCCTGCGGCCCAGCTGGCGATTATCAGGCAGCTGAGCAGGCATGAATCCTGCGGCCCAGCTGGCGATTATCAGGCAGCTGAGCAGGCATGAATCCTGCGGCCCAGCTGGCGATTATCAGGCAGCTGAGCAGGCATGAATCCTGCGGCCCAGCTGGCGATTATCAGGCAGCTGAGCAGGCATGAATCCTGCGGCCCAGCTGGCGATTATCAGGCAGCTGAGCAGGCGCTGATCCCGCACCTCAGCAGGCACTGATCACGTGGCTGTCATGCAGTGATCAGGTGACTGAGAGGCGCTGATCATGTGACTGCTCATGTGCTGATCAGGTAGCTCTCCTGCACGGATCATGTGCCTCAGCAGGCAAGAATCAAGCAGCTGAGCAGGCATGAATCCTGCGGCCCAGCTGGCGATTATCAGGCAGCTGAGCAGGCATGAATCCTGCGGCCCAGCTGGCGATTATCAGGCAGCTGAGCAGGCATGAATCCTGCGGCCCAGCTGGCGATTATCAGGCAGCTGAGCAGGCATGAATCCTGCGGCCCAGCTGGCGATTATCAGGCAGCTGAGCAGGCATGAATCCTGCGGCCCAGCTGGCGATTATCAGGCAGCTGAGCAGGCATGAATCCTGCGGCCCAGCTGGCGATTATCAGGCAGCTGAGCAGGCATGAATCCTGCGGCCCAGCTGGCGATTATCAGGCAGCTGAGCAGGCATGAATCCTGCGGCCCAGCTGGCGATTATCAGGCAGCTGAGCAGGCATGAATCCTGCGGCCCAGCTGGCGATTATCAGGCAGAGCAGGCGCTGATCCCTCAGGCACGATCTGTCATGCAGTGATCAGGTGACTGAGAGGCGCTGATCATGTGACCTGATCAGGTAGCTCTCCTGCACGGATCATGTGCCTCAGCAGGCATGAGCAGGCATGAATCCTGCGGCCCAGCTGGCGATTATCAGGCAGCTGAGCAGGCATGAATCCTGCGGCCCAGCTGGCGATTATCAGGCAGCTGAGCAGGCATGAATCCTGCGGCCCAGCTGGCGATTATCAGGCAGCTGAGCAGGCATGAATCCTGCGGCCCAGCTGGCGATTATCAGGCAGCTGAGCAGGCATGAATCCTGCGGCCCAGCTGGCGATTATCAGGCAGCTGAGCAGGCATGAATCCTGCGGCCCAGCTGGCGATTATCAGGCAGCTGAGCAGGCATGAATCCTGCGGCCCAGCTGGCGATTATCAGGCAGCTGAGCAGGCATGAATCCTGCGGCCCAGCTGGCGATTATCAGGCAGCTGAGCAGGCGCTGATCCCGCACCTCAGCAGGCACTGATCACGTGCTGTCATGCAGTGATCAGGTGACTGAGAGGCGCTGATCATGTGACTGCTCATGTGCTGATCAGGCAGCTCTCCTGCACGGATCATGTGCCTCAGCAGGCAAGAATCAAGCAGCTGAGCAGGCATGAATCCTGCGGCCCAGCTGGCGATTATCAGGCAGCTGAGCAGGCATGAATCCTGCGGCCCAGCTGGCGATTATCAGGCATGAGCAGGCATGAATCCTGCGGCCCAGCTGGCGATTATCAGGCAGCTGAGCAGGCATGAATCCTGCGGCCCAGCTGGCGATTATCAGGCAGCTGAGCAGGCATGAATCCTGCGGCCCAGCTGGCGATTATCAGGCAGCTGAGCAGGCATGAATCCTGCGGCCCAGCTGGCGATTATCAGGCAGCTGAGCAGGCATGAATCCTGCGGCCCAGCTGGCGATTATCAGGCAGCTGAGCAGGCATGAATCCTGCGGCCCAGCTGGCGATTATCAGGCAGCTGAGCAGGCATGAATCCTGCGGCCCAGCTGGCGATTATCAGGCAGCTGAGCAGGCATGAATCCTGCGGCCCAGCTGGCGATTATCAGGCAGCTGAGCAGGCATGAATCCTGCGGCCCAGCTGGCGATTATCAGGCAGCTGAGCAGGCATGAATCCTGCGGCCCAGCTGGCGATTATCAGGCAGCTGAGCAGGCATGAATCCTGCGGCCCAGCTGGCGATTATCAGGCAGCTGAGCAGGCATGAATCCTGCGGCCCAGCTGGCGATTATCAGGCAGCTGAGCAGGCGCTGATCCCGCACCTCAGCAGGCACTGATCACGTGGCTGTCATGCAGTGATCAGGTGACTGAGAGGCGCTGATCATGTGACTGCTCATGTGCTGATCAGGCAGCTCTCCTGCACGGATCATGTGCCTCAGCAGGCAAGAATCAAGCAGCTGAGCAGGCATGAATCCTGCGGCCCAGCTGGCGATTATCAGGCAGCTGAGCAGGCATGAATCCTGCGGCCCAGCTGGCGATTATCAGGCAGCTGAGCAGGCATGAATCCTGCGGCCCAGCTGGCGATTATCAGGCAGCTGAGCAGGCATGAATCCTGCGGCCCAGCTGGCGATTATCAGGCAGCTGAGCAGGCATGAATCCTGCGGCCCAGCTGGCGATTATCAGGCAGCTGAGCAGGCATGAATCCTGCGGCCCAGCTGGCGATTATCAGGCAGCTGAGCAGGCATGAATCCTGCGGCCCAGCTGGCGATTATCAGGCAGCTGAGCAGGCATGAATCCTGCGGCCCAGCTGGCGATTATCAGGCAGCTGAGCAGGCATGAATCCTGCGGCCCAGCTGGCGATTATCAGGCAGCTGAGCAGGCATGAATCCTGCGGCCCAGCTGGCGATTATCAGGCAGCTGAGCAGGCATGAATCCTGCGGCCCAGCTGGCGATTATCAGGCAGCTGAGCAGGCGCTGATCCCGCATCTCAGCAGGCACTGATCACGTGGCTGTCATGCAGTGATCAGGTGACTGAGAGGCGCTGATCATGTGACTGCTCATGTGCTGATCAGGTAGCTCTCCTGCACGGATCATGTGCCTCAGCAGGCAAGAATCAAGCAGCTGAGCAGGCATGAATCCTGCGGCCCAGCTGGCGATTATCAGGCAGCTGAGCAGGCATGAATCCTGCGGCCCAGCTGGCGATTATCAGGCAGCTGAGCAGGCATGAATCCTGCGGCCCAGCTGGCGATTATCAGGCAGCTGAGCAGGCATGAATCCTGCGGCCCAGCTGGCGATTATCAGGCAGCTGAGCAGGCATGAATCCTGCGGCCCAGCTGGCGATTATCAGGCAGCTGAGCAGGCGCTGATCCCGCACCTCAGCAGGCACTGATCACGTGGCTCTCATGCAGTGATCAGGTGACTGAGAGGCGCTGATCATGTGACTGCTCATGTGCTGATCAGGTAGCTCTCCTGCACGGATCATGTGCCTCAGCAGGCAAGAATCAAGCAGCTGAGCAGGCATGAATCCTGCGGCCCAGCTGGCGATTATCAGGCAGCTGAGCAGGCATGAATCCTGCGGCCCAGCTGGCGATTATCAGGCAGCTGAGCAGGCATGAATCCTGCGGCCCAGCTGGCGATTATCAGGCAGCTGAGCAGGCATGAATCCTGCGGCCCAGCTGGCGATTATCAGGCAGCTGAGCAGGCATGAATCCTGCGGCCCAGCTGGCGATTATCAGGCAGCTGAGCAGGCATGAATCCTGCGGCCCAGCTGGCGATTATCAGGCAGCTGAGCAGGCATGAATCCTGCGGCCCAGCTGGCGATTATCAGGCAGCTGAGCAGGCATGAATCCTGCGGCCCAGCTGGCGATTATCAGGCAGCTGAGCAGGCGCTGATCCCGCACCTCAGCAGGCACTGATCACGTGGCTGTCATGCAGTGATCAGGTGACTGAGAGGCGCTGATCATGTGACTGCTCATGTGCTGATCAGGTAGCTCTCCTGCACGGATCATGTGCCTCAGCAGGCAAGAATCAAGCAGCTGAGCAGGCATGAATCCTGCGGCCCAGCTGGCGATTATCAGGCAGCTGAGCAGGCATGAATCCTGCGGCCCAGCTGGCGATTATCAGGCAGCTGAGCAGGCATGAATCCTGCGGCCCAGCTGGCGATTATCAGGCAGCTGAGCAGGCATGAATCCTGCGGCCCAGCTGGCGATTATCAGGCAGCTGAGCAGGCATGAATCCTGCGGCCCAGCTGGCGATTATCAGGCAGCTGAGCAGGCATGAATCCTGCGGCCCAGCTGGCGATTATCAGGCAGCTGAGCAGGCATGAATCCTGCGGCCCAGCTGGCGATTATCAGGCAGCTGAGCAGGCATGAATCCTGCGGCCCAGCTGGCGATTATCAGGCAGCTGAGCAGGCATGAATCCTGCGGCCCAGCTGGCGATTATCAGGCAGCTGAGCAGGCATGAATCCTGCGGCCCAGCTGGCGATTATCAGGCAGCTGAGCAGGCATGAATCCTGCGGCCCAGCTGGCGATTATCAGGCAGCTGAGCAGGCATGAATCCTGCGGCCCAGCTGGCGATTATCAGGCAGCTGAGCAGGCATGAATCCTGCGGCCCAGCTGGCGATTATCAGGCAGCTGAGCAGGCGCTGATCCCGCACCTCAGCAGGCACTGATCACGTGGCTGTCATGCAGTGATCAGGTGACTGAGAGGCGCTGATCATGTGACTGCTCATGTGCTGATCAGGTAGCTCTCCTGCACGGATCATGTGCCTCAGCAGGCAAGAATCAAGCAGCTGAGCAGGCATGAATCCTGCGGCCCAGCTGGCGATTATCAGGCAGCTGAGCAGGCATGAATCCTGCGGCCCAGCTGGCGATTATCAGGCAGCTGAGCAGGCATGAATCCTGCGGCCCAGCTGGCGATTATCAGGCAGCTGAGCAGGCATGAATCCTGCGGCCCAGCTGGCGATTATCAGGCAGCTGAGCAGGCATGAATCCTGCGGCCCAGCTGGCGATTATCAGGCAGCTGAGCAGGCATGAATCCTGCGGCCCAGCTGGCGATTATCAGGCAGCTGAGCAGGCGCTGATCCCGTATCTCAGCAGGCATTGATCACGTGGCTGTCATGCATCAGGTGACTGAGAGGCGCTGATCATGTGACTGCTCATGTGCTGATCAGGTAGCTCTCCAGCACGGATCATGTGCCTCAGCAGGCAAGAATCAAGCAGCTGAGCAGGCATGAATCCTGCGGCCCAGCTGGCGATTATCAGGCAGCTGAGCAGGCATGAATCCTGCGGCCCAGCTGGCGATTATCAGGCAGCTGAGCAGGCATGAATCCTGCGGCCCAGCTGGCGATTATCAGGCAGCTGAGCAGGCATGAATCCTGCGGCCCAGCTGGCGATTATCAGGCAGCTGAGCAGGCATGAATCCTGCGGCCCAGCTGGCGATTATCAGGCAGCTGAGCAGGCGCTGATCCCGCACCTCAGCAGGCACTGATCACGTGGCTGTCATGCAGTGATCAGGTGACTGAGAGGCGCTGATCATGTGACTGCTCATGTGCTGATCAGGTAGCTCTCCTGCACGGATCATGTGCCTCAGCAGGCAAGAATCAAGCAGCTGAGCAGGCATGAATCCTGCGGCCCAGCTGGCGATTATCAGGCAGCTGAGCAGGCATGAATCCTGCGGCCCAGCTGGCGATTATCAGGCAGCTGAGCAGGCATGAATCCTGCGGCCCAGCTGGCGATTATCAGGCAGCTGAGCAGGCATGAATCCTGCGGCCCAGCTGGCGATTATCAGGCAGCTGAGCAGGCATGAATCCTGCGGCCCAGCTGGCGATTATCAGGCAGCTGAGCAGGCATGAATCCTGCGGCCCAGCTGGCGATTATCAGGCAGCTGAGCAGGCATGAATCCTGCGGCCCAGCTGGCGATTATCAGGCAGCTGAGCAGGCATGAATCCTGCGGCCCAGCTGGCGATTATCAGGCAGCTGAGCAGGCATGAATCCTGCGGCCCAGCTGGCGATTATCAGGCAGCTGAGCAGGCGCTGATCCCGCACCTCAGCAGGCACTGATCACGTGGCTGTCATGCAGTGATCAGGTGACTGAGAGGCGCTGATCATGTGACTGCTCATGTGCTGATCAGGTAGCTCTCCTGCACGGATCATGTGCCTCAGCAGGCAAGAATCAAGCAGCTGAGCAGGCATGAATCCTGCGGCCCAGCTGGCGATTATCAGGCAGCTGAGCAGGCATGAATCCTGCGGCCCAGCTGGCGATTATCAGGCAGCTGAGCAGGCATGAATCCTGCGGCCCAGCTGGCGATTATCAGGCAGCTGAGCAGGCATGAATCCTGCGGCCCAGCTGGCGATTATCAGGCAGCTGAGCAGGCATGAATCCTGCGGCCCAGCTGGCGATTATCAGGCAGCTGAGCAGGCATGAATCCTGCGGCCCAGCTGGCGATTATCAGGCAGCTGAGCAGGCATGAATCCTGCGGCCCAGCTGGCGATTATCAGGCAGCTGAGCAGGCATGAATCCTGCGGCCCAGCTGGCGATTATCAGGCAGCTGAGCAGGCATGAATCCTGCGGCCCAGCTGGCGATTATCAGGCAGCTGAGCAGGCATGAATCCTGCGGCCCAGCTGGCGATTATCAGGCAGCTGAGCAGGCATGAATCCTGCGGCCCAGCTGGCGATTATCAGGCAGCTGAGCAGGCATGAATCCTGCGGCCCAGCTGGCGATTATCAGGCAGCTGAGCAGGCATGAATCCTGCGGCCCAGCTGGCGATTATCAGGCAGCTGAGCAGGCATGAATCCTGCGGCCCAGCTGGCGATTATCAGGCAGCTGAGCAGGCATGAATCCTGCGGCCCAGCTGGCGATTATCAGGCAGCTGAGCAGGCATGAATCCTGCGGCCCAGCTGGCGATTATCAGGCAGCTGAGCAGGCATGAATCCTGCGGCCCAGCTGGCGATTATCAGGCAGCTGAGCAGGCATGAATCCTGCGGCCCAGCTGGCGATTATCAGGCAGCTGAGCAGGCATGAATCCTGCGGCCCAGCTGGCGATTATCAGGCAGCTGAGCAGGCATGAATCCTGCGGCCCAGCTGGCGATTATCAGGCAGCTGAGCAGGCATGAATCCTGCGGCCCAGCTGGCGATTATCAGGCAGCTGAGCAGGCATGAATCCTGCGGCCCAGCTGGCGATTATCAGGCAGCTGAGCAGGCATGAATCCTGCGGCCCAGCTGGCGATTATCAGGCAGCTGAGCAGGCATGAATCCTGCGGCCCAGCTGGCGATTATCAGGCAGCTGAGCAGGCATGAATCCTGCGGCCCAGCTGGCGATTATCAGGCAGCTGAGCAGGCATGAATCCTGCGGCCCAGCTGGCGATTATCAGGCAGCTGAGCAGGCGCTGATCCCGCACCTCAGCAGGCACTGATCACGTGGCTGTCATGCAGTGATCAGGTGACTGAGAGGCGCTGATCATGTGACTGCTCATGTGCTGATCAGGTAGCTCTCCTGCACGGATCATGTGCCTCAGCAGGCAAGAATCAAGCAGCTGAGCAGGCATGAATCCTGCGGCCCAGCTGGCGATTATCAGGCAGCTGAGCAGGCATGAATCCTGCGGCCCAGCTGGCGATTATCAGGCAGCTGAGCAGGCATGAATCCTGCGGCCCAGCTGGCGATTATCAGGCAGCTGAGCAGGCATGAATCCTGCGGCCCAGCTGGCGATTATCAGGCAGCTGAGCAGGCATGAATCCTGCGGCCCAGCTGGCGATTATCAGGCAGCTGAGCAGGCATGAATCCTGCGGCCCAGCTGGCGATTATCAGGCAGCTGAGCAGGCATGAATCCTGCGGCCCAGCTGGCGATTATCAGGCAGCTGAGCAGGCGCTGATCCCGCACCTCAGCAGGCATTGATCACGTGGCTGTCATGCAGTGATCAGGTGACTGAGAGGCGCTGATCATGTGACTGCTCATGTGCTGATCAGGTAGCTCTCCTGCACGGATCATGTGCCTCAGCAGGCAAGAATCAAGCAGCTGAGCAGGCATGAATCCTGCGGCCCAGCTGGCGATTATCAGGCAGCTGAGCAGGCATGAATCCTGCGGCCCAGCTGGCGATTATCAGGCAGCTGAGCAGGCATGAATCCTGCGGCCCAGCTGGCGATTATCAGGCAGCTGAGCAGGCATGAATCCTGCGGCCCAGCTGGCGATTATCAGGCAGCTGAGCAGGCATGAATCCTGCGGCCCAGCTGGCGATTATCAGGCAGCTGAGCAGGCGCTGATCCCGCACCTCAGCAGGCACTGATCACGTGGCTGTCATGCAGTGATCAGGTGACTGAGAGGCGCTGATCATGTGACTGCTCATGTGCTGATCAGGTAGCTCTCCTGCACGGATCATGTGCCTCAGCAGGCAAGAATCAAGCAGCTGAGCAGGCATGAATCCTGCGGCCCAGCTGGCGATTATCAGGCAGCTGAGCAGGCATGAATCCTGCGGCCCAGCTGGCGATTATCAGGCAGCTGAGCAGGCATGAATCCTGCGGCCCAGCTGGCGATTATCAGGCAGCTGAGCAGGCATGAATCCTGCGGCCCAGCTGGCGATTATCAGGCAGCTGAGCAGGCATGAATCCTGCGGCCCAGCTGGCGATTATCAGGCAGCTGAGCAGGCATGAATCCTGCGGCCCAGCTGGCGATTATCAGGCAGCTGAGCAGGCGCTGATCCCGCACCTCAGCAGGCACTGATCACGTGGCTGTCATGCAGTGATCAGGTGACTGAGAGGCGCTGATCATGTGACTGCTCATGTGCTGATCAGGTAGCTCTCCTGCATGAATCATGTGCCTCAGCAGGCAAGAATCAAGCAGCTGAGCAGGCATGAATCCTGCGGCCCAGCTGGCGATTATCAGGCAGCTGAGCAGGCATGAATCCTGCGGCCCAGCTGGCGATTATCAGGCAGCTGAGCAGGCATGAATCCTGCGGCCCAGCTGGCGATTATCAGGCAGCTGAGCAGGCATGAATCCTGCGGCCCAGCTGGCGATTATCAGGCAGCTGAGCAGGCATGAATCCTGCGGCCCAGCTGGCGATTATCAGGCAGCTGAGCAGGCATGAATCCTGCGGCCCAGCTGGCGATTATCAGGCAGCTGAGCAGGCGCTGATCCCGCACCTCAGCAGGCACTGATCACGTGCTGTCATGCAGTGATCAGGTGACTGAGAGGCGCTGATCATGTGACTGCTCATGTGCTGATCAGGTAGCTCTCCTGCACGGATCATGTGCCTCAGCAGGCAAGAATCAAGCAGCTGAGCAGGCATGAATCCTGCGGCCCAGCTGGCGATTATCAGGCAGCTGAGCAGGCATGAATCCTGCGGCCCAGCTGGCGATTATCAGGCAGCTGAGCAGGCATGAATCCTGCGGCCCAGCTGGCGATTATCAGGCAGCTGAGCAGGCATGAATCCTGCGGCCCAGCTGGCGATTATCAGGCAGCTGAGCAGGCATGAATCCTGCGGCCCAGCTGGCGATTATCAGGCAGCTGAGCAGGCATGAATCCTGCGGCCCAGCTGGCGATTATCAGGCAGCTGAGCAGGCATGAATCCTGCGGCCCAGCTGGCGATTATCAGGCAGGTGAGCAGGCGCTGATCCCGCACCTCAGCAGGCACTGATCACGTGGCTGTCATGCAGTGATCAGGTGACTGAGAGGGCTGATCATGTGACTGCTCATGTGCTGATCAGGCAGCTCTCCTGCACGGATCATGTGCCTCAGCAGGCAAGAATCAAGCAGCTGAGCAGGCATGAATCCTGCGGCCCAGCTGGCGATTATCAGGCAGCTGAGCAGGCATGAATCCTGCGGCCCAGCTGGCGATTATCAGGCAGCTGAGCAGGCATGAATCCTGCGGCCCAGCTGGCGATTATCAGGCAGCTGAGCAGGCATGAATCCTGCGGCCCAGCTGGCGATTATCAGGCAGCTGAGCAGGCATGAATCCTGCGGCCCAGCTGGCGATTATCAGGCAGCTGAGCAGGCATGAATCCTGCGGCCCAGCTGGCGATTATCAGGCAGCTGAGCAGGCATGAATCCTGCGGCCCAGCTGGCGATTATCAGGCAGCTGAGCAGGCATGAATCCTGCGGCCCAGCTGGCGATTATCAGGCAGGTGAGCAGGCGCTGATCCCGCACCTCAGCAGGCACTGATCACGTGCCTGTCATGCAGTGATCAGGTGACTGAGAGGCGCTGATCATGTGACTGCTCATGTGCTGATCAGGTAGCTCTCCTGCACGGATCATGTGCCTCAGCAGGCAAGAATCAAGCAGCTGAGCAGGCATGAATCCTGCGGCCCAGCTGGCGATTATCAGGCAGCTGAGCAGGCATGAATCCTGCGGCCCAGCTGGCGATTATCAGGCAGCTGAGCAGGCATGAATCCTGCGGCCCAGCTGGCGATTATCAGGCAGCTGAGCAGGCATGAATCCTGCGGCCCAGCTGGCGATTATCAGGCAGCTGAGCAGGCATGAATCCTGCGGCCCAGCTGGCGATTATCAGGCAGCTGAGCAGGCATGAATCCTGCGGCCCAGCTGGCGATTATCAGGCAGCTGAGCAGGCATGAATCCTGCGGCCCAGCTGGCGATTATCAGGCAGCTGAGCAGGCATGAATCCTGCGGCCCAGCTGGCGATTATCAGGCAGCTGAGCAGGCATGAATCCTGCGGCCCAGCTGGCGATTATCAGGCAGCTGAGCAGGCATGAATCCTGCGGCCCAGCTGGCGATTATCAGGCAGCTGAGCAGGCATGAATCCTGCGGCCCAGCTGGCGATTATCAGGCAGCTGAGCAGGCATGAATCCTGCGGCCCAGCTGGCGATTATCAGGCAGCTGAGCAGGCATGAATCCTGCGGCCCAGCTGGCGATTATCAGGCAGCTGAGCAGGCATGAATCCTGCGGCCCAGCTGGCGATTATCAGGCAGCTGAGCAGGCATGAATCCTGCGGCCCAGCTGGCGATTATCAGGCAGCTGAGCAGGCATGAATCCTGCGGCCCAGCTGGCGATTATCAGGCAGCTGAGCAGGCATGAATCCTGCGGCCCAGCTGGCGATTATCAGGCAGCTGAGCAGGCATGAATCCTGCGGCCCAGCTGGCGATTATCAGGCAGCTGAGCAGGCATGAATCCTGCGGCCCAGCTGGCGATTATCAGGCAGCTGAGCAGGCATGAATCCTGCGGCCCAGCTGGCGATTATCAGGCAGCTGAGCAGGCATGAATCCTGCGGCCCAGCTGGCGATTATCAGGCAGCTGAGCAGGCATGAATCCTGCGGCCCAGCTGGCGATTATCAGGCAGCTGAGCAGGCATGAATCCTGCGGCCCAGCTGGCGATTATCAGGCAGCTGAGCAGGCATGAATCCTGCGGCCCAGCTGGCGATTATCAGGCAGCTGAGCAGGCATGAATCCTGCGGCCCAGCTGGCGATTATCAGGCAGCTGAGCAGGCATGAATCCTGCGGCCCAGCTGGCGATTATCAGGCAGCTGAGCAGGCATGAATCCTGCGGCCCAGCTGGCGATTATCAGGCAGCTGAGCAGGCGCTGATCCCGCACCTCAGCAGGCACTGATCACGTGCCTGTCATGCAGTGATCAGGTGACTGAGAGGCGCTGATCATGTGACTGCTCATGTGCTGATCAGGTAGCTCTCCTGCACGGATCATGTGCCTCAGCAGGCAAGAATCAAGCAGCTGAGCAGGCATGAATCCTGCGGCCCAGCTGGCGATTATCAGGCAGCTGAGCAGGCATGAATCCTGCGGCCCAGCTGGCGATTATCAGGCAGCTGAGCAGGCATGAATCCTGCGGCCCAGCTGGCGATTATCAGGCAGCTGAGCAGGCATGAATCCTGCGGCCCAGCTGGCGATTATCAGGCAGCTGAGCAGGCATGAATCCTGCGGCCCAGCTGGCGATTATCAGGCAGCTGAGCAGGCATGAATCCTGCGGCCCAGCTGGCGATTATCAGGCAGCTGAGCAGGCATGAATCCTGCGGCCCAGCTGGCGATTATCAGGCAGCTGAGCAGGCATGAATCCTGCGGCCCAGCTGGCGATTATCAGGCAGCTGAGCAGGCGCTGATCCCGCACCTCAGCAGGCACTGATCACGTGGCTGTCATGCAGTGATCAGGTGACTGAGAGGCGCTGATCATGTGACTGCTCATGTGCTGATCAGGTAGCTCTCCTGCACGGATCATGTGCCTCAGCAGGCAAGAATCAAGCAGCTGAGCAGGCATGAATCCTGCGGCCCAGCTGGCGATTATCAGGCAGCTGAGCAGGCATGAATCCTGCGGCCCAGCTGGCGATTATCAGGCAGCTGAGCAGGCATGAATCCTGCGGCCCAGCTGGCGATTATCAGGCAGCTGAGCAGGCATGAATCCTGCGGCCCAGCTGGCGATTATCAGGCAGCTGAGCAGGCATGAATCCTGCGGCCCAGCTGGCGATTATCAGGCAGCTGAGCAGGCATGAATCCTGCGGCCCAGCTGGCGATTATCAGGCAGCTGAGCAGGCATGAATCCTGCGGCCCAGCTGGCGATTATCAGGCAGCTGAGCAGGCATGAATCCTGCGGCCCAGCTGGCGATTATCAGGCAGCTGAGCAGGCATGAATCCTGCGGCCCAGCTGGCGATTATCAGGCAGCTGAGCAGGCATGAATCCTGCGGCCCAGCTGGCGATTATCAGGCAGCTGAGCAGGCATGAATCCTGCGGCCCAGCTGGCGATTATCAGGCAGCTGAGCAGGCATGAATCCTGCGGCCCAGCTGGCGATTATCAGGCAGCTGAGCAGGCATGAATCCTGCGGCCCAGCTGGCGATTATCAGGCAGCTGAGCAGGCATGAATCCTGCGGCCCAGCTGGCGATTATCAGGCAGCTGAGCAGGCATGAATCCTGCGGCCCAGCTGGCGATTATCAGGCAGCTGAGCAGGCATGAATCCTGCGGCCCAGCTGGCGATTATCAGGCAGCTGAGCAGGCATGAATCCTGCGGCCCAGCTGGCGATTATCAGGCAGCTGAGCAGGCGCTGATCCCGCACCTCAGCAGGCACTGATCACGTGCTGTCATGCAGTGATCAGGTGACTGAGAGGCGCTGATCATGTGACTGCTCATGTGCTGATCAGGCAGCTCTCCTGCACGGATCATGTGCCTCAGCAGGCAAGAATCAAGCAGCTGAGCAGGCATGAATCCTGCGGCCCAGCTGGCGATTATCAGGCAGCTGAGCAGGCATGAATCCTGCGGCCCAGCTGGCGATTATCAGGCAGCTGAGCAGGCATGAATCCTGCGGCCCAGCTGGCGATTATCAGGCAGCTGAGCAGGCGCTGATCCCGCACCTCAGCAGGCACTGATCACGTGGCTGTCATGCAGTGATCAGGTGACTGAGAGGCGCTGATCATGTGACTGCTCATGTGCTGATCAGGTAGCTCTCCTGCACGGATCATGTGCCTCAGCAGGCAAGAATCAAGCAGCTGAGCAGGCATGAATCCTGCGGCCCAGCTGGCGATTATCAGGCAGCTGAGCAGGCATGAATCCTGCGGCCCAGCTGGCGATTATCAGGCAGCTGAGCAGGCATGAATCCTGCGGCCCAGCTGGCGATTATCAGGCAGCTGAGCAGGCATGAATCCTGCGGCCCAGCTGGCGATTATCAGGCAGCTGAGCAGGCATGAATCCTGCGGCCCAGCTGGCGATTATCAGGCAGCTGAGCAGGCATGAATCCTGCGGCCCAGCTGGCGATTATCAGGCAGCTGAGCAGGCATGAATCCTGCGGCCCAGCTGGCGATTATCAGGCAGCTGAGCAGGCATGAATCCTGCGGCCCAGCTGGCGATTATCAGGCAGCTGAGCAGGCATGAATCCTGCGGCCCAGCTGGCGATTATCAGGCAGCTGAGCAGGCATGAATCCTGCGGCCCAGCTGGCGATTATCAGGCAGCTGAGCAGGCATGAATCCTGCGGCCCAGCTGGCGATTATCAGGCAGCTGAGCAGGCGCTGATCCCGCACCTCAGCAGGCACTGATCACGTGGCTGTCATGCAGTGATCAGGTGACTGAGAGGCGCTGATCATGTGACTGCTCATGTGCTGATCAGGCAGCTCTCCTGCACGGATCATGTGCCTCAGCAGGCAAGAATCAAGCAGCTGAGCAGGCATGAATCCTGCGGCCCAGCTGGCGATTATCAGGCAGCTGAGCAGGCATGAATCCTGCGGCCCAGCTGGCGATTATCAGGCAGCTGAGCAGGCATGAATCCTGCGGCCCAGCTGGCGATTATCAGGCAGCTGAGCAGGCGCTGATCCCGCACCTCAGCAGGCACTGATCACGTGGCTGTCATGCAGTGATCAGGTGACTGAGAGGCGCTGATCATGTGACTGCTCATGTGCTGATCAGGTAGCTCTCCTGCACGGATCCTGTGCCTCAGCAGGCAAGAATCAAGCAGCTGAGCAGGCATGAATCCTGCGGCCCAGCTGGCGATTATCAGGCAGCTGAGCAGGCATGAATCCTGCGGCCCAGCTGGCGATTATCAGGCAGCTGAGCAGGCATGAATCCTGCGGCCCAGCTGGCGATTATCAGGCAGCTGAGCAGGCATGAATCCTGCGGCCCAGCTGGCGATTATCAGGCAGCTGAGCAGGCATGAATCCTGCGGCCCAGCTGGCGATTATCAGGCAGCTGAGCAGGCATGAATCCTGCGGCCCAGCTGGCGATTATCAGGCAGCTGAGCAGGCGCTGATCCCGCACCTCAGCAGGCACTGATCACGTGGCTGTCATGCAGTGATCAGGTGACTGAGAGGCGCTGATCATGTGACTGCTCATGTGCTGATCAGGTAGCTCTCCTGCACGGATCCTGTGCCTCAGCAGGCAAGAATCAAGCAGCTGAGCAGGCATGAATCCTGCGGCCCAGCTGGCGATTATCAGGCAGCTGAGCAGGCATGAATCCTGCGGCCCAGCTGGCGATTATCAGGCAGCTGAGCAGGCATGAATCCTGCGGCCCAGCTGGCGATTATCAGGCAGCTGAGCAGGCATGAATCCTGCGGCCCAGCTGGCGATTATCAGGCAGCTGAGCAGGCATGAATCCTGCGGCCCAGCTGGCGATTATCAGGCAGCTGAGCAGGCATGAATCCTGCGGCCCAGCTGGCGATTATCAGGCAGCTGAGCAGGCGCTGATCCCGCACCTCAGCAGGCACTGATCACGTGGCTGTCATGCAGTGATCAGGTGACTGAGAGGCGCTGATCATGTGACTGCTCATGTGCTGATCAGGTAGCTCTCCTGCACGGATCATGTGCCTCAGCAGGCAAGAATCAAGCAGCTGAGCAGGCATGAATCCTGCGGCCCAGCTGGCGATTATCAGGCAGCTGAGCAGGCATGAATCCTGCGGCCCAGCTGGCGATTATCAGGCAGCTGAGCAGGCATGAATCCTGCGGCCCAGCTGGCGATTATCAGGCAGCTGAGCAGGCATGAATCCTGCGGCCCAGCTGGCGATTATCAGGCAGCTGAGCAGGCATGAATCCTGCGGCCCAGCTGGCGATTATCAGGCAGCTGAGCAGGCATGAATCCTGCGGCCCAGCTGGCGATTATCAGGCAGCTGAGCAGGCATGAATCCTGCGGCCCAGCTGGCGATTATCAGGCAGCTGAGCAGGCATGAATCCTGCGGCCCAGCTGGCGATTATCAGGCAGCTGAGCAGGCATGAATCCTGCGGCCCAGCTGGCGATTATCAGGCAGCTGAGCAGGCATGAATCCTGCGGCCCAGCTGGCGATTATCAGGCAGCTGAGCAGGCATGAATCCTGCGGCCCAGCTGGCGATTATCAGGCAGCTGAGCAGGCATGAATCCTGCGGCCCAGCTGGCGATTATCAGGCAGCTGAGCAGGCATGAATCCTGCGGCCCAGCTGGCGATTATCAGGCAGCTGAGCAGGCATGAATCCTGCGGCCCAGCTGGCGATTATCAGGCAGCTGAGCAGGCATGAATCCTGCGGCCCAGCTGGCGATTATCAGGCAGCTGAGCAGGCATGAATCCTGCGGCCCAGCTGGCGATTATCAGGCAGCTGAGCAGGCATGAATCCTGCGGCCCAGCTGGCGATTATCAGGCAGCTGAGCAGGCATGAATCCTGCGGCCCAGCTGGCGATTATCAGGCAGCTGAGCAGGCATGAATCCTGCGGCCCAGCTGGCGATTATCAGGCAGCTGAGCAGGCATGAATCCTGCGGCCCAGCTGGCGATTATCAGGCAGCTGAGCAGGCATGAATCCTGCGGCCCAGCTGGCGATTATCAGGCAGCTGAGCAGGCGCTGATCCCGCACCTCAGCAGGCACTGATCACGTGCCTGTCATGCAGTGATCAGGTGACTGAGAGGCGCTGATCATGTGACTGCTCATGTGCTGATCAGGTAGCTCTCCTGCACGGATCATGTGCCTCAGCAGGCAAGAATCAAGCAGCTGAGCAGGCATGAATCCTGCGGCCCAGCTGGCGATTATCAGGCAGCTGAGCAGGCATGAATCCTGCGGCCCAGCTGGCGATTATCAGGCAGCTGAGCAGGCATGAATCCTGCGGCCCAGCTGGCGATTATCAGGCAGCTGAGCAGGCATGAATCCTGCGGCCCAGCTGGCGATTATCAGGCAGCTGAGCAGGCATGAATCCTGCGGCCCAGCTGGCGATTATCAGGCAGCTGAGCAGGCATGAATCCTGCGGCCCAGCTGGCGATTATCAGGCAGCTGAGCAGGCATGAATCCTGCGGCCCAGCTGGCGATTATCAGGCAGCTGAGCAGGCATGAATCCTGCGGCCCAGCTGGCGATTATCAGGCAGCTGAGCAGGCGCTGATCCCGCACCTCAGCAGGCACTGATCACGTGGCTGTCATGCAGTGATCAGGTGACTGAGAGGCGCTGATCATGTGACTGCTCATGTGCTGATCAGGTAGCTCTCCTGCACGGATCATGTGCCTCAGCAGGCAAGAATCAAGCAGCTGAGCAGGCATGAATCCTGCGGCCCAGCTGGCGATTATCAGGCAGCTGAGCAGGCATGAATCCTGCGGCCCAGCTGGCGATTATCAGGCAGCTGAGCAGGCATGAATCCTGCGGCCCAGCTGGCGATTATCAGGCAGCTGAGCAGGCATGAATCCTGCGGCCCAGCTGGCGATTATCAGGCAGCTGAGCAGGCATGAATCCTGCGGCCCAGCTGGCGATTATCAGGCAGCTGAGCAGGCATGAATCCTGCGGCCCAGCTGGCGATTATCAGGCAGCTGAGCAGGCGCTGATCCCGCACCTCAGCAGGCACTGATCACGTGGCTGTCATGCAGTGATCAGGTGACTGAGAGGCGCTGATCATGTGACTGCTCATGTGCTGATCAGGTAGCTCTCCTGCACGGATCATGTGCCTCAGCAGGCAAGAATCAAGCAGCTGAGCAGGCATGAATCCTGCGGCCCAGCTGGCGATTATCAGGCAGCTGAGCAGGCATGAATCCTGCGGCCCAGCTGGCGATTATCAGGCAGCTGAGCAGGCATGAATCCTGCGGCCCAGCTGGCGATTATCAGGCAGCTGAGCAGGCATGAATCCTGCGGCCCAGCTGGCGATTATCAGGCAGCTGAGCAGGCATGAATCCTGCGGCCCAGCTGGCGATTATCAGGCAGCTGAGCAGGCATGAATCCTGCGGCCCAGCTGGCGATTATCAGGCAGCTGAGCAGGCGCTGATCCCGCACCTCAGCAGGCACTGATCACGTGCTGTCATGCAGTGATCAGGTGACTGAGAGGCGCTGATCATGTGACTGCTCATGTGCTGATCAGGTAGCTCTCCTGCACGGATCATGTGCCTCAGCAGGCAAGAATCAAGCAGCTGAGCAGGCATGAATCCTGCGGCCCAGCTGGCGATTATCAGGCAGCTGAGCAGGCATGAATCCTGCGGCCCAGCTGGCGATTATCAGGCAGCTGAGCAGGCATGAATCCTGCGGCCCAGCTGGCGATTATCAGGCAGCTGAGCAGGCATGAATCCTGCGGCCCAGCTGGCGATTATCAGGCAGCTGAGCAGGCATGAATCCTGCGGCCCAGCTGGCGATTATCAGGCAGCTGAGCAGGCATGAATCCTGCGGCCCAGCTGGCGATTATCAGGCAGCTGAGCAGGCATGAATCCTGCGGCCCAGCTGGCGATTATCAGGCAGCTGAGCAGGCGCTGATCCCGCACCTCAGCAGGCACTGATCACGTGGCTGTCATGCAGTGATCAGGTGACTGAGAGGGCTGATCATGTGACTGCTCATGTGCTGATCAGGCAGCTCTCCTGCACGGATCATGTGCCTCAGCAGGCAAGAATCAAGCAGCTGAGCAGGCATGAATCCTGCGGCCCAGCTGGCGATTATCAGGCAGCTGAGCAGGCATGAATCCTGCGGCCCAGCTGGCGATTATCAGGCAGCTGAGCAGGCATGAATCCTGCGGCCCAGCTGGCGATTATCAGGCAGCTGAGCAGGCATGAATCCTGCGGCCCAGCTGGCGATTATCAGGCAGCTGAGCAGGCATGAATCCTGCGGCCCAGCTGGCGATTATCAGGCAGCTGAGCAGGCATGAATCCTGCGGCCCAGCTGGCGATTATCAGGCAGCTGAGCAGGCATGAATCCTGCGGCCCAGCTGGCGATTATCAGGCAGCTGAGCAGGCATGAATCCTGCGGCCCAGCTGGCGATTATCAGGCAGCTGAGCAGGCGCTGATCCCGCACCTCAGCAGGCACTGATCACGTGGCTGTCATGCAGTGATCAGGTGACTGAGAGGCGCTGATCATGTGACTGCTCATGTGCTGATCAGGTAGCTCTCCTGCACGGATCATGTGCCTCAGCAGGCAAGAATCAAGCAGCTGAGCAGGCATGAATCCTGCGGCCCAGCTGGCGATTATCAGGCAGCTGAGCAGGCATGAATCCTGCGGCCCAGCTGGCGATTATCAGGCAGCTGAGCAGGCATGAATCCTGCGGCCCAGCTGGCGATTATCAGGCAGCTGAGCAGGCATGAATCCTGCGGCCCAGCTGGCGATTATCAGGCAGCTGAGCAGGCATGAATCCTGCGGCCCAGCTGGCGATTATCAGGCAGCTGAGCAGGCATGAATCCTGCGGCCCAGCTGGCGATTATCAGGCAGCTGAGCAGGCATGAATCCTGCGGCCCAGCTGGCGATTATCAGGCAGCTGAGCAGGCATGAATCCTGCGGCCCAGCTGGCGATTATCAGGCAGCTGAGCAGGCATGAATCCTGCGGCCCAGCTGGCGATTATCAGGCAGCTGAGCAGGCATGAATCCTGCGGCCCAGCTGGCGATTATCAGGCAGCTGAGCAGGCATGAATCCTGCGGCCCAGCTGGCGATTATCAGGCAGCTGAGCAGGCATGAATCCTGCGGCCCAGCTGGCGATTATCAGGCAGCTGAGCAGGCATGAATCCTGCGGCCCAGCTGGCGATTATCAGGCAGCTGAGCAGGCATGAATCCTGCGGCCCAGCTGGCGATTATCAGGCAGCTGAGCAGGCATGAATCCTGCGGCCCAGCTGGCGATTATCAGGCAGCTGAGCAGGCATGAATCCTGCGGCCCAGCTGGCGATTATCAGGCAGCTGAGCAGGCATGAATCCTGCGGCCCAGCTGGCGATTATCAGGCAGCTGAGCAGGCATGAATCCTGCGGCCCAGCTGGCGATTATCAGGCAGCTGAGCAGGCATGAATCCTGCGGCCCAGCTGGCGATTATCAGGCAGCTGAGCAGGCATGAATCCTGCGGCCCAGCTGGCGATTATCAGGCAGCTGAGCAGGCATGAATCCTGCGGCCCAGCTGGCGATTATCAGGCAGCTGAGCAGGCATGAATCCTGCGGCCCAGCTGGCGATTATCAGGCAGCTGAGCAGGCATGAATCCTGCGGCCCAGCTGGCGATTATCAGGCAGCTGAGCAGGCATGAATCCTGCGGCCCAGCTGGCGATTATCAGGCAGCTGAGCAGGCATGAATCCTGCGGCCCAGCTGGCGATTATCAGGCAGCTGAGCAGGCATGAATCCTGCGGCCCAGCTGGCGATTATCAGGCAGCTGAGCAGGCATGAATCCTGCGGCCCAGCTGGCGATTATCAGGCAGCTGAGCAGGCGCTGATCCCGCACCTCAGCAGGCACTGATCACGTGCCTGTCATGCAGTGATCAGGTGACTGAGAGGCGCTGATCATGTGACTGCTCATGTGCTGATCAGGTAGCTCTCCTGCACGGATCATGTGCCTCAGCAGGCAAGAATCAAGCAGCTGAGCAGGCATGAATCCTGCGGCCCAGCTGGCGATTATCAGGCAGCTGAGCAGGCATGAATCCTGCGGCCCAGCTGGCGATTATCAGGCAGCTGAGCAGGCATGAATCCTGCGGCCCAGCTGGCGATTATCAGGCAGCTGAGCAGGCATGAATCCTGCGGCCCAGCTGGCGATTATCAGGCAGCTGAGCAGGCATGAATCCTGCGGCCCAGCTGGCGATTATCAGGCAGCTGAGCAGGCATGAATCCTGCGGCCCAGCTGGCGATTATCAGGCAGCTGAGCAGGCATGAATCCTGCGGCCCAGCTGGCGATTATCAGGCAGCTGAGCAGGCATGAATCCTGCGGCCCAGCTGGCGATTATCAGGCAGCTGAGCAGGCGCTGATCCCGCACCTCAGCAGGCACTGATCACGTGGCTGTCATGCAGTGATCAGGTGACTGAGAGGCGCTGATCATGTGACTGCTCATGTGCTGATCAGGTAGCTCTCCTGCACGGATCATGTGCCTCAGCAGGCAAGAATCAAGCAGCTGAGCAGGCATGAATCCTGCGGCCCAGCTGGCGATTATCAGGCAGCTGAGCAGGCATGAATCCTGCGGCCCAGCTGGCGATTATCAGGCAGCTGAGCAGGCATGAATCCTGCGGCCCAGCTGGCGATTATCAGGCAGCTGAGCAGGCATGAATCCTGCGGCCCAGCTGGCGATTATCAGGCAGCTGAGCAGGCATGAATCCTGCGGCCCAGCTGGCGATTATCAGGCAGCTGAGCAGGCATGAATCCTGCGGCCCAGCTGGCGATTATCAGGCAGCTGAGCAGGCATGAATCCTGCGGCCCAGCTGGCGATTATCAGGCAGCTGAGCAGGCATGAATCCTGCGGCCCAGCTGGCGATTATCAGGCAGCTGAGCAGGCATGAATCCTGCGGCCCAGCTGGCGATTATCAGGCAGCTGAGCAGGCATGAATCCTGCGGCCCAGCTGGCGATTATCAGGCAGCTGAGCAGGCATGAATCCTGCGGCCCAGCTGGCGATTATCAGGCAGCTGAGCAGGCATGAATCCTGCGGCCCAGCTGGCGATTATCAGGCAGCTGAGCAGGCATGAATCCTGCGGCCCAGCTGGCGATTATCAGGCAGCTGAGCAGGCATGAATCCTGCGGCCCAGCTGGCGATTATCAGGCAGCTGAGCAGGCATGAATCCTGCGGCCCAGCTGGCGATTATCAGGCAGCTGAGCAGGCATGAATCCTGCGGCCCAGCTGGCGATTATCAGGCAGCTGAGCAGGCATGAATCCTGCGGCCCAGCTGGCGATTATCAGGCAGCTGAGCAGGCGCTGATCCCGCACCTCAGCAGGCACTGATCACGTGGCTGTCATGCAGTGATCAGGTGACTGAGAGGCGCTGATCATGTGACTGCTCATGTGCTGATCAGGCAGCTCTCCTGCACGGATCATGTGCCTCAGCAGGCAAGAATCAAGCAGCTGAGCAGGCATGAATCCTGCGGCCCAGCTGGCGATTATCAGGCAGCTGAGCAGGCATGAATCCTGCGGCCCAGCTGGCGATTATCAGGCAGCTGAGCAGGCATGAATCCTGCGGCCCAGCTGGCGATTATCAGGCAGCTGAGCAGGCGCTGATCCCGCACCTCAGCAGGCACTGATCACGTGGCTGTCATGCAGTGATCAGGTGACTGAGAGGCGCTGATCATGTGACTGCTCATGTGCTGATCAGGTAGCTCTCCTGCACGGATCATGTGCCTCAGCAGGCAAGAATCAAGCAGCTGAGCAGGCATGAATCCTGCGGCCCAGCTGGCGATTATCAGGCAGCTGAGCAGGCATGAATCCTGCGGCCCAGCTGGCGATTATCAGGCAGCTGAGCAGGCATGAATCCTGCGGCCCAGCTGGCGATTATCAGGCAGCTGAGCAGGCATGAATCCTGCGGCCCAGCTGGCGATTATCAGGCAGCTGAGCAGGCATGAATCCTGCGGCCCAGCTGGCGATTATCAGGCAGCTGAGCAGGCATGAATCCTGCGGCCCAGCTGGCGATTATCAGGCAGCTGAGCAGGCATGAATCCTGCGGCCCAGCTGGCGATTATCAGGCAGCTGAGCAGGCATGAATCCTGCGGCCCAGCTGGCGATTATCAGGCAGCTGAGCAGGCATGAATCCTGCGGCCCAGCTGGCGATTATCAGGCAGCTGAGCAGGCATGAATCCTGCGGCCCAGCTGGCGATTATCAGGCAGCTGAGCAGGCATGAATCCTGCGGCCCAGCTGGCGATTATCAGGCAGCTGAGCAGGCGCTGATCCCGCACCTCAGCAGGCACTGATCACGTGGCTGTCATGCAGTGATCAGGTGACTGAGAGGCGCTGATCATGTGACTGCTCATGTGCTGATCAGGCAGCTCTCCTGCACGGATCATGTGCCTCAGCAGGCAAGAATCAAGCAGCTGAGCAGGCATGAATCCTGCGGCCCAGCTGGCGATTATCAGGCAGCTGAGCAGGCATGAATCCTGCGGCCCAGCTGGCGATTATCAGGCAGCTGAGCAGGCATGAATCCTGCGGCCCAGCTGGCGATTATCAGGCAGCTGAGCAGGCGCTGATCCCGCACCTCAGCAGGCACTGATCACGTGGCTGTCATGCAGTGATCAGGTGACTGAGAGGCGCTGATCATGTGACTGCTCATGTGCTGATCAGGTAGCTCTCCTGCACGGATCCTGTGCCTCAGCAGGCAAGAATCAAGCAGCTGAGCAGGCATGAATCCTGCGGCCCAGCTGGCGATTATCAGGCAGCTGAGCAGGCATGAATCCTGCGGCCCAGCTGGCGATTATCAGGCAGCTGAGCAGGCATGAATCCTGCGGCCCAGCTGGCGATTATCAGGCAGCTGAGCAGGCATGAATCCTGCGGCCCAGCTGGCGATTATCAGGCAGCTGAGCAGGCATGAATCCTGCGGCCCAGCTGGCGATTATCAGGCAGCTGAGCAGGCATGAATCCTGCGGCCCAGCTGGCGATTATCAGGCAGCTGAGCAGGCGCTGATCCCGCACCTCAGCAGGCACTGATCACGTGGCTGTCATGCAGTGATCAGGTGACTGAGAGGCGCTGATCATGTGACTGCTCATGTGCTGATCAGGTAGCTCTCCTGCACGGATCCTGTGCCTCAGCAGGCAAGAATCAAGCAGCTGAGCAGGCATGAATCCTGCGGCCCAGCTGGCGATTATCAGGCAGCTGAGCAGGCATGAATCCTGCGGCCCAGCTGGCGATTATCAGGCAGCTGAGCAGGCATGAATCCTGCGGCCCAGCTGGCGATTATCAGGCAGCTGAGCAGGCATGAATCCTGCGGCCCAGCTGGCGATTATCAGGCAGCTGAGCAGGCATGAATCCTGCGGCCCAGCTGGCGATTATCAGGCAGCTGAGCAGGCATGAATCCTGCGGCCCAGCTGGCGATTATCAGGCAGCTGAGCAGGCGCTGATCCCGCACCTCAGCAGGCACTGATCACGTGGCTGTCATGCAGTGATCAGGTGACTGAGAGGCGCTGATCATGTGACTGCTCATGTGCTGATCAGGTAGCTCTCCTGCACGGATCATGTGCCTCAGCAGGCAAGAATCAAGCAGCTGAGCAGGCATGAATCCTGCGGCCCAGCTGGCGATTATCAGGCAGCTGAGCAGGCATGAATCCTGCGGCCCAGCTGGCGATTATCAGGCAGCTGAGCAGGCATGAATCCTGCGGCCCAGCTGGCGATTATCAGGCAGCTGAGCAGGCATGAATCCTGCGGCCCAGCTGGCGATTATCAGGCAGCTGAGCAGGCATGAATCCTGCGGCCCAGCTGGCGATTATCAGGCAGCTGAGCAGGCATGAATCCTGCGGCCCAGCTGGCGATTATCAGGCAGCTGAGCAGGCATGAATCCTGCGGCCCAGCTGGCGATTATCAGGCAGCTGAGCAGGCATGAATCCTGCGGCCCAGCTGGCGATTATCAGGCAGCTGAGCAGGCATGAATCCTGCGGCCCAGCTGGCGATTATCAGGCAGCTGAGCAGGCATGAATCCTGCGGCCCAGCTGGCGATTATCAGGCAGCTGAGCAGGCATGAATCCTGCGGCCCAGCTGGCGATTATCAGGCAGCTGAGCAGGCATGAATCCTGCGGCCCAGCTGGCGATTATCAGGCAGCTGAGCAGGCATGAATCCTGCGGCCCAGCTGGCGATTATCAGGCAGCTGAGCAGGCATGAATCCTGCGGCCCAGCTGGCGATTATCAGGCAGCTGAGCAGGCATGAATCCTGCGGCCCAGCTGGCGATTATCAGGCAGCTGAGCAGGCATGAATCCTGCGGCCCAGCTGGCGATTATCAGGCAGCTGAGCAGGCATGAATCCTGCGGCCCAGCTGGCGATTATCAGGCAGCTGAGCAGGCATGAATCCTGCGGCCCAGCTGGCGATTATCAGGCAGCTGAGCAGGCATGAATCCTGCGGCCCAGCTGGCGATTATCAGGCAGCTGAGCAGGCATGAATCCTGCGGCCCAGCTGGCGATTATCAGGCAGCTGAGCAGGCATGAATCCTGCGGCCCAGCTGGCGATTATCAGGCAGCTGAGCAGGCGCTGATCCCGCACCTCAGCAGGCACTGATCACGTGGCTGTCATGCAGTGATCAGGTGACTGAGAGGCGCTGATCATGTGACTGCTCATGTGCTGATCAGGTAGCTCTCCTGCACGGATCATGTGCCTCAGCAGGCAAGAATCAAGCAGCTGAGCAGGCATGAATCCTGCGGCCCAGCTGGCGATTATCAGGCAGCTGAGCAGGCATGAATCCTGCGGCCCAGCTGGCGATTATCAGGCAGCTGAGCAGGCATGAATCCTGCGGCCCAGCTGGCGATTATCAGGCAGCTGAGCAGGCATGAATCCTGCGGCCCAGCTGGCGATTATCAGGCAGCTGAGCAGGCATGAATCCTGCGGCCCAGCTGGCGATTATCAGGCAGCTGAGCAGGCATGAATCCTGCGGCCCAGCTGGCGATTATCAGGCAGCTGAGCAGGCATGAATCCTGCGGCCCAGCTGGCGATTATCAGGCAGCTGAGCAGGCATGAATCCTGCGGCCCAGCTGGCGATTATCAGGCAGCTGAGCAGGCGCTGATCCCGCACCTCAGCAGGCACTGATCACGTGGCTGTCATGCAGTGATCAGGTGACTGAGAGGCGCTGATCATGTGACTGCTCATGTGCTGATCAGGTAGCTCTCCTGCACGGATCATGTGCCTCAGCAGGCAAGAATCAAGCAGCTGAGCAGGCATGAATCCTGCGGCCCAGCTGGCGATTATCAGGCAGCTGAGCAGGCATGAATCCTGCGGCCCAGCTGGCGATTATCAGGCAGCTGAGCAGGCATGAATCCTGCGGCCCAGCTGGCGATTATCAGGCAGCTGAGCAGGCATGAATCCTGCGGCCCAGCTGGCGATTATCAGGCAGCTGAGCAGGCATGAATCCTGCGGCCCAGCTGGCGATTATCAGGCAGCTGAGCAGGCGCTGATCCCGCACCTCAGCAGGCACTGATCACGTGGCTGTCATGCAGTGATCAGGTGACTGAGAGGCGCTGATCATGTGACTGCTCATGTGCTGATCAGGTAGCTCTCCTGCACGGATCATGTGCCTCAGCAGGCAAGAATCAAGCAGCTGAGCAGGCATGAATCCTGCGGCCCAGCTGGCGATTATCAGGCAGCTGAGCAGGCATGAATCCTGCGGCCCAGCTGGCGATTATCAGGCAGCTGAGCAGGCATGAATCCTGCGGCCCAGCTGGCGATTATCAGGCAGCTGAGCAGGCATGAATCCTGCGGCCCAGCTGGCGATTATCAGGCAGCTGAGCAGGCATGAATCCTGCGGCCCAGCTGGCGATTATCAGGCAGCTGAGCAGGCATGAATCCTGCGGCCCAGCTGGCGATTATCAGGCAGCTGAGCAGGCATGAATCCTGCGGCCCAGCTGGCGATTATCAGGCAGCTGAGCAGGCATGAATCCTGCGGCCCAGCTGGCGATTATCAGGCAGCTGAGCAGGCATGAATCCTGCGGCCCAGCTGGCGATTATCAGGCAGCTGAGCAGGCATGAATCCTGCGGCCCAGCTGGCGATTATCAGGCAGCTGAGCAGGCATGAATCCTGCGGCCCAGCTGGCGATTATCAGGCAGCTGAGCAGGCATGAATCCTGCGGCCCAGCTGGCGATTATCAGGCAGCTGAGCAGGCATGAATCCTGCGGCCCAGCTGGCGATTATCAGGCAGCTGAGCAGGCGCTGATCCCGCACCTCAGCAGGCACTGATCACGTGGCTGTCATGCAGTGATCAGGTGACTGAGAGGCGCTGATCATGTGACTGCTCATGTGCTGATCAGGTAGCTCTCCTGCACGGATCATGTGCCTCAGCAGGCAAGAATCAAGCAGCTGAGCAGGCATGAATCCTGCGGCCCAGCTGGCGATTATCAGGCAGCTGAGCAGGCATGAATCCTGCGGCCCAGCTGGCGATTATCAGGCAGCTGAGCAGGCATGAATCCTGCGGCCCAGCTGGCGATTATCAGGCAGCTGAGCAGGCATGAATCCTGCGGCCCAGCTGGCGATTATCAGGCAGCTGAGCAGGCATGAATCCTGCGGCCCAGCTGGCGATTATCAGGCAGCTGAGCAGGCATGAATCCTGCGGCCCAGCTGGCGATTATCAGGCAGCTGAGCAGGCATGAATCCTGCGGCCCAGCTGGCGATTATCAGGCAGCTGAGCAGGCATGAATCCTGCGGCCCAGCTGGCGATTATCAGGCAGCTGAGCAGGCATGAATCCTGCGGCCCAGCTGGCGATTATCAGGCAGCTGAGCAGGCATGAATCCTGCGGCCCAGCTGGCGATTATCAGGCAGCTGAGCAGGCATGAATCCTGCGGCCCAGCTGGCGATTATCAGGCAGCTGAGCAGGCATGAATCCTGCGGCCCAGCTGGCGATTATCAGGCAGCTGAGCAGGCGCTGATCCCGCACCTCAGCAGGCACTGATCACGTGCCTGTCATGCAGTGATCAGGTGACTGAGAGGCGCTGATCATGTGACTGCTCATGTGCTGATCAGGTAGCTCTCCTGCACGGATCATGTGCCTCAGCAGGCAAGAATCAAGCAGCTGAGCAGGCATGAATCCTGCGGCCCAGCTGGCGATTATCAGGCAGCTGAGCAGGCATGAATCCTGCGGCCCAGCTGGCGATTATCAGGCAGCTGAGCAGGCATGAATCCTGCGGCCCAGCTGGCGATTATCAGGCAGCTGAGCAGGCATGAATCCTGCGGCCCAGCTGGCGATTATCAGGCAGCTGAGCAGGCATGAATCCTGCGGCCCAGCTGGCGATTATCAGGCAGCTGAGCAGGCATGAATCCTGCGGCCCAGCTGGCGATTATCAGGCAGCTGAGCAGGCATGAATCCTGCGGCCCAGCTGGCGATTATCAGGCAGCTGAGCAGGCATGAATCCTGCGGCCCAGCTGGCGATTATCAGGCAGCTGAGCAGGCGCTGATCCCGCACCTCAGCAGGCACTGATCACGTGGCTGTCATGCAGTGATCAGGTGACTGAGAGGCGCTGATCATGTGACTGCTCATGTGCTGATCAGGTAGCTCTCCTGCACGGATCATGTGCCTCAGCAGGCAAGAATCAAGCAGCTGAGCAGGCATGAATCCTGCGGCCCAGCTGGCGATTATCAGGCAGCTGAGCAGGCATGAATCCTGCGGCCCAGCTGGCGATTATCAGGCAGCTGAGCAGGCATGAATCCTGCGGCCCAGCTGGCGATTATCAGGCAGCTGAGCAGGCATGAATCCTGCGGCCCAGCTGGCGATTATCAGGCAGCTGAGCAGGCATGAATCCTGCGGCCCAGCTGGCGATTATCAGGCAGCTGAGCAGGCATGAATCCTGCGGCCCAGCTGGCGATTATCAGGCAGCTGAGCAGGCATGAATCCTGCGGCCCAGCTGGCGATTATCAGGCAGCTGAGCAGGCATGAATCCTGCGGCCCAGCTGGCGATTATCAGGCAGCTGAGCAGGCATGAATCCTGCGGCCCAGCTGGCGATTATCAGGCAGCTGAGCAGGCATGAATCCTGCGGCCCAGCTGGCGATTATCAGGCAGCTGAGCAGGCATGAATCCTGCGGCCCAGCTGGCGATTATCAGGCAGCTGAGCAGGCGCTGATCCCGCACCTCAGCAGGCACTGATCACGTGGCTGTCATGCAGTGATCAGGTGACTGAGAGGCGCTGATCATGTGACTGCTCATGTGCTGATCAGGTAGCTCTCCTGCACGGATCATGTGCCTCAGCAGGCAAGAATCAAGCAGCTGAGCAGGCATGAATCCTGCGGCCCAGCTGGCGATTATCAGGCAGCTGAGCAGGCATGAATCCTGCGGCCCAGCTGGCGATTATCAGGCAGCTGAGCAGGCATGAATCCTGCGGCCCAGCTGGCGATTATCAGGCAGCTGAGCAGGCATGAATCCTGCGGCCCAGCTGGCGATTATCAGGCAGCTGAGCAGGCATGAATCCTGCGGCCCAGCTGGCGATTATCAGGCAGCTGAGCAGGCATGAATCCTGCGGCCCAGCTGGCGATTATCAGGCAGCTGAGCAGGCATGAATCCTGCGGCCCAGCTGGCGATTATCAGGCAGCTGAGCAGGCATGAATCCTGCGGCCCAGCTGGCGATTATCAGGCAGCTGAGCAGGCATGAATCCTGCGGCCCAGCTGGCGATTATCAGGCAGCTGAGCAGGCATGAATCCTGCGGCCCAGCTGGCGATTATCAGGCAGCTGAGCAGGCATGAATCCTGCGGCCCAGCTGGCGATTATCAGGCAGCTGAGCAGGCATGAATCCTGCGGCCCAGCTGGCGATTATCAGGCAGCTGAGCAGGCATGAATCCTGCGGCCCAGCTGGCGATTATCAGGCAGCTGAGCAGGCATGAATCCTGCGGCCCAGCTGGCGATTATCAGGCAGCTGAGCAGGCATGAATCCTGCGGCCCAGCTGGCGATTATCAGGCAGCTGAGCAGGCATGAATCCTGCGGCCCAGCTGGCGATTATCAGGCAGCTGAGCAGGCATGAATCCTGCGGCCCAGCTGGCGATTATCAGGCAGCTGAGCAGGCATGAATCCTGC
Source organism: Bos javanicus (assembly GCF_032452875.1). Lineage (NCBI taxonomy): Eukaryota > Metazoa > Chordata > Mammalia > Artiodactyla > Bovidae > Bos > Bos javanicus. Next base: position 676,374 of record NW_026893615.1, read on the forward strand.
GGCCCAGCTGGCGATTATCAGGCAGCTGAGCAGGCATGAATCCTGCGGCCCAGCTGGCGATTATCAGGCAGCTGAGCAGGCATGAATCCTGCGGCCCAGCTGGCGATTATCAGGCAGCTGAGCAGGCGCTGATCCCGCACCTCAGCAGGCACTGATCACGTGCCTGTCATGCAGTGATCAGGTGACTGAGAGGCGCTGATCATGTGACTGCTCATGTGCTGATCAGGTAGCTCTCCTGCACGGATCATGTGCCTCAGCAGGCAAGAATCAAGCAGCTGAGCAGGCATGAATCCTGCGGCCCAGCTGGCGATTATCAGGCAGCTGAGCAGGCATGAATCCTGCGGCCCAGCTGGCGATTATCAGGCAGCTGAGCAGGCATGAATCCTGCGGCCCAGCTGGCGATTATCAGGCAGCTGAGCAGGCATGAATCCTGCGGCCCAGCTGGCGATTATCAGGCAGCTGAGCAGGCATGAATCCTGCGGCCCAGCTGGCGATTATCAGGCAGCTGAGCAGGCATGAATCCTGCGGCCCAGCTGGCGATTATCAGGCAGCTGAGCAGGCATGAATCCTGCGGCCCAGCTGGCGATTATCAGGCAGCTGAGCAGGCATGAATCCTGCGGCCCAGCTGGCGATTATCAGGCAGCTGAGCAGGCATGAATCCTGCGGCCCAGCTGGCGATTATCAGGCAGCTGAGCAGGCATGAATCCTGCGGCCCAGCTGGCGATTATCAGGCAGCTGAGCAGGCATGAATCCTGCGGCCCAGCTGGCGATTATCAGGCAGCTGAGCAGGCATGAATCCTGCGGCCCAGCTGGCGATTATCAGGCAGCTGAGCAGGCGCTGATCCCGCACCTCAGCAGGCACTGATCACGTGGCTGTCATGCAGTGATCAGGTGACTGAGAGGCGCTGATCATGTGACTGCTCATGTGCTGATCAGGTAGCTCTCCTGCACGGATCATGTGCCTCAGCAGGCAAGAATCAAGCAGCTGAGCAGGCATGAATCCTGCGGCCCAGCTGGCGATTATCAGGCAGCTGAGCAGGCATGAATCCTGCGGCCCAGCTGGCGATTATCAGGCAGCTGAGCAGGCATGAATCCTGCGGCCCAGCTGGCGATTATCAGGCAGCTGAGCAGGCATGAATCCTGCGGCCCAGCTGGCGATTATCAGGCAGCTGAGCAGGCATGAATCCTGCGGCCCAGCTGGCGATTATCAGGCAGCTGAGCAGGCATGAATCCTGCGGCCCAGCTGGCGATTATCAGGCAGCTGAGCAGGCATGAATCCTGCGGCCCAGCTGGCGATTATCAGGCAGCTGAGCAGGCGCTGATCCCGCACCTCAGCAGGCACTGATCACGTGGCTGTCATGCAGTGATCAGGTGACTGAGAGGCGCTGATCATGTGACTGCTCATGTGCTGATCAGGTAGCTCTCCTGCACGGATCATGTGCCTCAGCAGGCAAGAATCAAGCAGCTGAGCAGGCATGAATCCTGCGGCCCAGCTGGCGATTATCAGGCAGCTGAGCAGGCATGAATCCTGCGGCCCAGCTGGCGATTATCAGGCAGCTGAGCAGGCATGAATCCTGCGGCCCAGCTGGCGATTATCAGGCAGCTGAGCAGGCATGAATCCTGCGGCCCAGCTGGCGATTATCAGGCAGCTGAGCAGGCATGAATCCTGCGGCCCAGCTGGCGATTATCAGGCAGCTGAGCAGGCATGAATCCTGCGGCCCAGCTGGCGATTATCAGGCAGCTGAGCAGGCATGAATCCTGCGGCCCAGCTGGCGATTATCAGGCAGCTGAGCAGGCATGAATCCTGCGGCCCAGCTGGCGATTATCAGGCAGCTGAGCAGGCGCTGATCCCGCACCTCAGCAGGCACTGATCACGTGGCTGTCATGCAGTGATCAGGTGACTGAGAGGCGCTGATCATGTGACTGCTCATGTGCTGATCAGGTAGCTCTCCTGCACGGATCATGTGCCTCAGCAGGCAAGAATCAAGCAGCTGAGCAGGCATGAATCCTGCGGCCCAGCTGGCGATTATCAGGCAGCTGAGCAGGCATGAATCCTGCGGCCCAGCTGGCGATTATCAGGCAGCTGAGCAGGCATGAATCCTGCGGCCCAGCTGGCGATTATCAGGCAGCTGAGCAGGCATGAATCCTGCGGCCCAGCTGGCGATTATCAGGCAGCTGAGCAGGCATGAATCCTGCGGCCCAGCTGGCGATTATCAGGCAGCTGAGCAGGCGCTGATCCCGCACCTCAGCAGGCACTGATCACGTGGCTGTCATGCAGTGATCAGGTGACTGAGAGGCGCTGATCATGTGACTGCTCATGTGCTGATCAGGTAGCTCTCCTGCACGGATCATGTGCCTCAGCAGGCAAGAATCAAGCAGCTGAGCAGGCATGAATCCTGCGGCCCAGCTGGCGATTATCAGGCAGCTGAGCAGGCATGAATCCTGCGGCCCAGCTGGCGATTATCAGGCAGCTGAGCAGGCATGAATCCTGCGGCCCAGCTGGCGATTATCAGGCAGCTGAGCAGGCATGAATCCTGCGGCCCAGCTGGCGATTATCAGGCAGCTGAGCAGGCATGAATCCTGCGGCCCAGCTGGCGATTATCAGGCAGATGAGCAGGCATGAATCCTGCGGCCCAGCTGGCGATTATCAGGCAGCTGAGCAGGCATGAATCCTGCGGCCCAGCTGGCGATTATCAGGCAGATGAGCAGGCATGAATCCTGCGGCCCAGCTGGAGATTATCAGGCAGCTGAGCAGGCATGAATCCTGCGGCACAGGTGGCGATTATCAGGCAGATGAGCAGGCATGAATCCTGCGGCCCAGCTGTCGATTATCAGGCAGATGAGCAGGCATGAATCCTGCGGCCCAGCTGGCGATTATCAGGCAGATGAGCAGGCGCCGATCCCGTACCTCAGCAGGCACTGATCACGTGGCTGTCATGCGGTGATCAGGTGACTGAGAGGCGCTGATCATGTGACTGCTCATGTGCTGAACAGGTAGCTCTCCTGCACGGATCATGTGCCTCAGCAGGCAAGAATCAAGCACCTGAGCAGGCATGCATCCTGCAGCCCAGCTGGCGTTTATCAGGCAGATGAGCAGGCATGAATCCTGCGGCCCAGCTGGCGATTATCAGGCAGCTGAGCAGGCATGAATCCTGCGGCCCAGCTGGCGATTATCAGGCAGCTGAGCAGGCATGAATCCTGCGGCCCAGCTGGCGATTATCAGGCAGCTGAGCAGGCAGGAATCATGCGGCCCAGCTGGCGATTATCAGGCAGATGAGCACGCATGAATCCTGCGGCACAGCTGGAGATTATCAGGCAGCTGAGCAGGCATGAATCCTGCGGCCCAGCTGGCGATTATCAGGCAGCTGAGCAGGCATGAATCCTGCGGCCCAGCTGGCGATTATCAGGCAGATGAGCAGGCACTGATCCCGCACCACAGCAGGCACTGATCACGTGACTGTCATGCAGTGATCAGGTGACTGAGAGGCGCTGATCATGTGACTGCTCATGTGCTGATCAGGTAGCTCTCCTGCACGGATCATGTGCCTCAGCAGGCAAGAATCAAGCAGCTGAGCAGGCATGAATCCTGCGGCCCAGCTGGCGATTATCAGGCAGCTGAACAGGCATGAATCCTGCAGCCCAGCTGGCGATTATCAGGCAGATGAGCAGGCGTGAATCCTGCGGCCCAGCTGGCGATTATCAGGCAGCTGAGCAGGCATGAATCCTGCGGCCCAGCTGGCGATTATCAGGCAGCTGAGCAGGCATGAATCCTGCGGCCCAGCTGGCGATTATCAGGCAGCTGAACAGGCATGAATCCTGCGGCCCAGCTGGCGATTATCAGGCAGCTGAGCAGGCGCTGATCCCGCACCTCAGCAGGCACTGATCACGTGCCTGTCATGCAGTGATCAGGTGACTGAGAGGCGCTGATCATGTGACTGCTCATGTGCTGATCAGGTAGCTCTCCTGCACGGATCATGTGCCTCAGCAGGCAAGAATCAAGCAGCTGAGCAGGCATGCATCCTGAGGCCCAGCTGGCGATTATCAGGCAGAAGAGCAGGCATGAATCCTGCGGCCCAGCTGGCGATTATCAGGCAGCTGAGAAGGCATGAATCCTGCGGCCCAGCTGGCGATTATCAGGCAGCTGAGCAGGCATGAATCCTGCGGCCCAGCTGGCGATTATCAGGCAGCTGAGCAGGCATGAATCCTGCGGCCCAGCTGGCGATTATCAGGCAGCTGAGCAGGCGCTGTTCCCGCACCTCAGCAGGCACTGATCACGTGCCTGTCAAGCAGTGATCAGGTGACTGAGAGGCCCTGATCATGTGACTGCTCATGTGCTGATCAGGTAGCTCTCCTGCACGGATCCTGTGCCTCAGCAGGCAAGAATCAAGCAGCTGAGCAGGCATGAATCCTACGGCCCAGCTAGCGATTATCAGGCAGCTGAACAGGCATGAATCCTGCGGCCCAGCTGGCGATTATCAGGCAGATGAGCAGGCATGAATCCTGCGGCCCAGCTGGCGATTATCAGGCAGCTGAGCAGGCATGAATCATGCGGCCCTGCTGGCGATTATCAGGCAGGTGAGCAGGCGCTGATCCCGCACCTCAGCAGGCACTGATCACGTGGCTGTCATGCAGTGATCAGGTGACTGAGAGGCGCTGAACATGTGACTGCTCATGTGCTGATCAGGTAGCTCTCCTGCACGGATCATGTGCCTCAGGAGGCAAGAATCAAGCAGCTGAGCAGGCATGCATCCTGCGGCCCAGCTGGCGATTATCAGGCAGATGAGCATGCATGAATCCTGCGGCCCAGCTGGCGATTATCAGGCAGCTGAACAGGCATGAATTCTGCGGCCCAGCTGGCCATTATCAGGCAGCAGAGCAGGCATGAATCCTGCGGCCCAGCTGGCGATTATCAGGCAGCTGAGCAGGCATGAATCCTGCGGCCCAGCTGGCGATTATCAGGCAGCTGAGCAGGCATGAATCCTGCGGCCCAGCTGGCGATTATCAGGCAGCTGAGCAGGCGCTCATCCCGCACCTCAGCAGGCACTGATCACGTGGCTGTCATGCAGTGATCAGGTGACTGAGAGGCGCTGATCATGTGACTGCTCATGTGCTGATCAGGTAGCTCTCCTGCACAGATCTTGTGCCTCAGCAGGCAAGAATCAAGCAGCTGAGCAGACATGAATCCTACAGCCCAGCTGGCGATTATCTGGCAGATGAGCAGGCATGAATCCTGCGGCCCAGCTGGCGATTATCAGGCAGAAGAGCAGGCATGAATCCTGCAGACCAGCTGGCGATTATCAGGCAGCTGAGCAGGCATGAAACCTGCGGCCCAGCTGGCGATTATCAGGCAGCTGAGCAGGCATGAATCCTGCGGCCCAGCTGGCGATTATCAGGCAGCTGAGCAGGCATGAATCCTGCGGCCCAGCTGGCGATTATCAGGCAGCTGAGCAGCCGCTGATCCCGCACCTCAGCAGGCACTGATCACGTGGCTGTCATGCAGTGATCAGGTGACTGAGAAGCGCTGATCATGTGACTGCTCATGTGCTGATCAGGTAGCTCTCCTGCAAGGATCATGTGCCTCAGCAGACAAGAATCAAGCAGCTGAGCAGGCATGAATCCTGCGGCCCAGCTGGCGATTATCAGGCAGATGAGCAGGAATGAATCCTGCGGCCCAGCTGGCGATTATCAGGCAGCTGAACAGGCATGAATCCTGCGGCCCAGCTGGCGATTATCAGGCAGCAGAGCAGGCATGAATCCTGAGGCCCAGCTGGCGATTATCAGGCAGCTGAGCAGGCATGAATCCTGCGGCCCAGCTGGCGATTATCAGGCAGCTGAGCAGGCATGAATCCTGCGGCCCAGCTGGCGATTATCAGGCAGGTGAGCAGGCGCTGATCCCGCACCTCAGCAGGCACTGATCACGTGGCTGTCATGCAGTGATCAGGTGACTGAGAGGCGCTGATCATGTGACTGCTCATGTGCTGATCAGGTAGCTCTCCTGCACGGATCATGTGCCTCAGCAGGCAAGAATCAAGCAGCTGAGCAGGCGTGAATGCTGCGGCCCAGCTGGCGATTATCAGGCAGCTGAGCAGGCATGAATCCTTCGGCCCAGCTGGCGATTATCAGGCAGAAGAGCAGGCATGAATCCTGCAGACCAGCTGGCGATTATCAGGCAGCTGAGCAGGCATGAATCCTGCGGCCCAGCTGGCGATTATCAGGCAGATGAGTAGGCAGGAATCCTGCGGCCCAGCTGGCGATTAACAAGCAGATGAGCAGGCATGAATTCTGCGGCCCAGCTGGCGATTATCAAGCAGGTGAGCAGGCGCTGATCCCGCACCTAAGCAGGCACTGATCACGTGGCTGTCATGCAGTGATCAGGTGACTGAGATGGGCTGATCATGTGACTGCTCATGTGCTGATCAGGCAGCTCTCCTGCACGGATCATGTGCCTCAGCAGGCAAGAATCAAGCAGCTGAGCAGGCATGAATCCTACGGCCCAGCTGGCGATAATCAGGCAGATGAGCAGGCATGAATCCTGCGGCCCAGCTGGCGATAATCAGGCAGATGAGCAGGCATGAATCCTGCGGCCCAGCTGGCGATTATCAGGCAGCTGAGCAGGCATGAATCCTGCGGCCCCGCTGGCGATTATCAGGCAGATGAGCAGGCAGGAATCCTGCGGCCCAGCTGGCGATTATCAGGCAGATGAGCAGGCAGGAATCCTGCGGCCCAGCTGGCGATTATCAAGCAGATGGGCAGGCATGAATCCTGCGGCCCAGCTGGCGATTATCAGGCAGCTGAGCAGGCATGAATCCTGCGGCCCAGCTGGCGATTAACAAGCAGATGAGCAGGCATGAATCCTGCGGCCCAGCTGGCGATTATCAGGCAGGTGAGCTGGCATGAATACTGCGGCCAAGCTGGCGATTACCAAGCAGGTGAGCAGGCGCTGATCCCGCACCTCAGCAGGCACAGATCACGTGGCTGTCATGCAGTGATCAGGTGACTGAGATGCGCTGATCATGTGACTGCTCATGTGCTGATCAGGCAGCTCTCCTGCACGGATCATGTGCCTCAGCAGGCAAGAATCAAGCAGCTGAGCAGGCATGAATCCTGCGGCCCAGCTGGCGATTATCAGGCAGCTGAGCAGGCATGAATCCTGCGGCCCAGCTGGCGATTATCAAGCAGATGAGCAGGCATGAATCCTGCGGCCCAGCTGGCGATTATCAAGCAGATGGGCAGGCATGAATCCTGCGGCCCCGCTGGCGATTATCAGGCAGCTGAGCAGGCATGAATCCTGCGGCCCAGCTGGCGATTATCAGGCAGCTGAGCAGGCATGAATCCTGCGGCCCAGCTGGCGATTATCAGGCAGCTGAGCAGGCATGAATCCTGCGGCCCAGCTGGCGATTATCAGGCAGCTGAGCAGGCATGAATCCTTCGGCCCAGCTGGCGATTATCAGGCAGCTGAGCAGGCATGAATCCTGCGGCCCAGCTGTCGATTATCAGGCAGCTGAGAAGGCATGAATCCTGCGGCCCAGCTGGCGATTATCAAGCAGATGAGCAAGCATGAATCCTGCGGCCCAGCTGGCGATTATCAGGCAGAAGAGCACGCATGAATCCTGCGGCACAGCTGGAGATTATCAGGCAGCTGAGCAGGCATGAATCCTGCGGCCCAGCTGGCGATTATCAGGCAGATGAGCAGGCATGAATCCTGCGGCACAGCTGGCGATTATCAAGCAGATGAGCAGGCATGAATCCTGCGGCCCAGCTGGCGATTATCAGGCAGAACAGCAGGCATGAATCCTGCTGCCCAGCTCGCGATTATCAAGCAGATGAGCAGGCATGAATCCTGCGGCCCAGCTGGCGATTATCAGGCAGAACAGCAGGCATGAATCCTGCTGCCCAGCTGGCGATTATCAAGCAGATGAGCAGGCATGAATCCTGCGGCCCAGCTGGCGATTATCAGGCAGATGAGCAGGCATGAATCCTGCGGCCCAGCTGGCGATTATCAGGCAGCTGAGCAGGCGCTGATCCCGCACCTCAGCAGGCACTGATCACGTGGCTGTCATGCAGTGATCAGGTGACTGAGAGGCGCTGATCATGTGACTGCTCATGTGCTGATCAGGTAGCTCTCCTGCACGGATCATGTGCCTCAGCAGGCAAGAATCAAGCAGCTGAGCAGGCATGAATCCTGCGGCCCAGCTGGCGATTATCAGGCAGCTGAGCAGGCATGAATCCTGCGGCCCAACTGGCGATTATCAGGCAGCTGAGCAGGCATGAATCCTGCGGCCCAGCTGGCGATTATCAGGCAGCTGAGCAGGCATGAATCCTGCGGCCCAGCTGGCGATTATCAGGCAGCTGAGCAGGCATGAATCCTGGGGCCCAGCTGGCGATTATCAGGCAGCTGAGCAGGCATGAATCCTGCGGCCCAGCTGGCGATTATCAGGCAGGTGAGCAGGCGCTGATCCCGCACCTCAGCAGGCACTGATCTCGTGGCTGTCATGCAGTGATCAGGTGACTGAGAGGCGCTGATCATGTGACTGCTCATGTGCTGATCAGGTAGCTCTCCTGCACGGATCATGTGCCTCAGCAGGCAAGAATCAAGCAGCTGAGCAGGCATGAATCCTACAGCCCAGCTGGCGATTATCAGGCAGCTGAGCAGGCATGAATCCTTCGGCCCAGCTGGCGATTATCAGGCAGCAGAGCAGGCATGAATCCTACGGACCAGCTGGCGATTATCAGGCAGCTGAGCAGGCATGAATCCTGCGGCCCAGCTGGCGATTATCAGGCAGCTGAGCAGGCATGAATCCTGCGGCCCAGCTGGCGATTATCAGTCAGATGAGCAGGCATGAATCCTGCGGCCCAGCTGGCGATTATCAGGCAGCTGAGCAGGCAGGAATCCTGCGGCCCAGCTGGCGACTATCAGGCAGATGAGCAGGCATGAATCCTGCGGCCCAGCTGGAGATTATCAGGCTGATGAGCAGGCATGAATCCTGCGGCACAGCTGGCGATTATCAGGCAGCTGAGCAGGCATGAATCCTGCGGCCCAGCTGGCGATTATCAGGCAGCTGAGCAGGCATGAATCCTGCGGCCCAGCTGGCGATTATCAGGCAGCTGAGCAGGCATGAATCCTGCGGCCCAGCTGGCGATTATCAGGCAGCTGAGCAGGCATGAATCCTGCGGCCCAGCTGGAGATTATCAGGCAGCTGAGCAGGCATGAATCCTTCGGCACAGCTGGCGATTATCAGGCAGCTGAGCAGGCATGAATCCTACGGCACAGCTGGCGATTATCAGGCAGAAGAGCAGGCAGGAATCCTGCGGCCCAGCTGTCGATTATCAGGCAGCTGAGCAGGCATGAATCCTGCGGCCCAGCTGGCGATTATCAGGCAGATGAGCAGGCATGAATCCTGCGGCACAGCTGGCGATTATCAGGCAGCTGAGCAGGCATGAATCCTACGGCACAGCTGGCGATTATCAGGCAGCTGAGCAGGCATGAATCCTACGGCACAGCTGGCGATTATCAGGCAGCTGAGCAGGCATGAATCCTACGGCACAGCTGGCGATTATCAGGCAGAAGAGCAGGCATGAATCCTGCGGCACAGCTGTCGATTATCAGGCAGATGAGCAGGCGCTGATCCCGCACCTCAGCAGGCACTGATCCCGTGGCTGTCATGCAGTGATCAGGTGACTGAGATGCGCTGATCATGTGACTGCTCATGTGCTGATCAGGTAGCTCTCCTGCACGGATCATGTGCCTCAGCAGGCAAGAATCAAGCAGCTGAGCAGGCATGCATCCTGCGGCCCAGCTGGCGTTTATCAGGCAGCTGAGCAGGCATGAATCCTGCAGCCCAGCTGGCGATTATCAGGCAGCTGAGCAGGCATGAATCCTGCGGCCCAGTTGGCGATTATCAGGCAGATGAGCAGGCATGAATCCTGCGGCAAAGCTGGCGATTATCAGGCAGAAGAGCAGGCATGAATCCTGCGGCACAGCTGTCGATTATCAGGCAGATGAGCACGCATGAATCCTGCGGCACAGCTGGCGATTATCAGGCAGCTGAGCAGGCATGAATCCTGCGGCCCAGCTGGCGATTATCAGGCAGCTGAGCAGGCATGAATCCTGCGGCCCAGCTGGCGATTATCAGGCAGCTGAGCAGGCGCTGATCCCGCACCTCAGCAGGCACTTATCACGTGGCTGTCATGCAGTGATCAGGTGACTGAGAGGCGCTGATCATGTGACTGCTCATGTGCTGATCTGGTAGCTCTCCTGCACGGATCATGTGCCTCAGGAGGCAAGAATCAAGCAGCTGAGCAGGCATGAATCCTGCGGCCCAGCTGGCGATTATGAGGCAGATGAGCAGGCATGAATCCTGCGGCCCAACTGGCGATTATCAGGCAGCTGAGCAGGCATGAATACTGCAGCCCAGCTGGCGATTATCAGGCAGCTGAGCAGGCATGAATCCTGCGGCCCAGCTGGCGATTATCAGGCAGCTGAGCAGGCATGAATCCTGCGGCCCAGCTGGCGATTATCAGGCAGCTGAGCAGGCATGAATCCTGCGGCCCAGCTGGCGATTATCAGGCAGGTGAGCAGGCGCTGATCCCGCACCTCAGCAGGCACTGATCTCGTGGCTGTCATGCAGTGATCAGGTGACTGAGAGGCGCTGATCATGTGACTGCTCATGTGCTGATCAGGTAGCTCTCCTGCACGGATCATGTGCCTCAGCAGGCAAGAATCAAGCAGCTGAGCAGGCATGAATCCTGCGGCCCAGCTGGCGATTATCAGGCAGCTGAGCAGGCATGAATCCTTCGGCCCAGCTGGCGATTATCAGGCAGCTGAGCAGGCATGAATCCTACGGGCCAGCTGGCGATTATCAGGCAGCTGAGCAGGCATGAATCCTGCGGCCCAGCTGGCGATTATCAGGCAGCTGAGCAGGCATGAATCCTGCGGCCCAGCTGGCGATTATCAGGCAGATGAGCAGGCATGAATCCTGTGGCCCAGCTGGCGATTATCAGGCAGCTGAGCAGGCATGAATCCTGCGGCCCAGCTGGCGATTATCAAGCAGAAGAGCAGGCATGAATCCTGCGGCCCAGCTGGAGATTATCAGGCTGATGAGCAGGCATGAATCCTACGGCACAGCTGGCGATTATCAGGCAGATGAGCAGGCATGAATCCTACGGCACAGCTGGCGATTATCAGGCACATGAGCAGGCATGAATCCTGCGGCCCAGCTGGCGATTATCAGGCAGATGAGCAGGCATGAATCCTGCGGCCCAGCTGGCGATTATCAGGCAGATGAGCAGGCATGAATCCTGCGGCCCAGCTGGCGATTATCAGGCAGCTGAGCAGGCATGAATCCTGCGGCCCAGCTGGCGATTATCAGGCAGCTGAGCAGGCATGAATCCTGCGGCACAGCTGGCGATTATCAGGCAGAAGAGCAGGCATGAATCCTGCGGCCCAGCTGGCGATTATCAGGCAGCTGAGCAGGCATGAATCCTGCGGCCCAGCTGGCGATTATCAGGCAGCTGAGCAGGCATGAATCCTGCGGCACAGCTGGCGATTATCAGGCAGCTGAGCAGGCATGAATCCTGCGGCCCAGCTGGCGATTATCAGGCAGCTGAGCAGGCATGAATCCTGCGGCCCAGCTGGCGATTATCAGGCAGCTGAGCAGGCATGAATCCTGCGGCCCAGCTGGCGATTATCAGGCAGCTGAGCAGGCATGAATCCTGCGGCCCAGCTGGCGATTATCAGGCAGCTGAGCAGGCGCTGATCCCGCACCTCAGCAGGCACTGATCACGTGGCTGTCATGCAGTGATCAGGTGACTGAGATGCGCTGATCATGTGACTGCTCATGTGCTGATCAGGTAGCTCTCCTGCACGGATCATGTGCCTCAGCAGGCAAGAATCAAGCAGCTGAGCAGGCATGAATCCTGCGGCCCAGCTGGCGTTTATCAGGCAGCTGAGCAGGCATGAATCCTGCGGCCCAGCTGGCGATTATCAGGCAGCTGAGCAGGCATGAATCCTGCGGCCCAGCTGGCGATTATCAGGCAGCTGAGCAGGCATGAATCCTGCGGCCCAGCTGGCGATTATCAGGCAGCTGAGCAGGCATGAATCCTGCGGCCCAGCTGGCGATTATCAGGCAGATGAGCACGCATGAATCCTGCGGCACAGCTGGCGATTATCAGGCAGCTGAGCAGGCATGAATCCTGCGGCCCAGCTGGCGATTATCAGGCAGCTGAGCAGGCATGAATCCTGCGGCCCAGCTGGCGATTATCAGGCAGCTGAGCAGGCATGAATCCTGCGGCCCAGCTGGCGATTATCAGGCAGCTGAGCAGGCATGAATCCTGCGGCCCAGCTGGCGATTATCAGGCAGCTGAGCAGGCATAAATCATGCGGCCCAGCTGGCGATTATCAAGCAGGTGAGCAGGCACTGATCCCGCACCTCAGCAGGCACTGATCACGTGGCTGTCATGCAGTGATCAGGTGACTGAGAGGCGCTGATCATGTGACTGCTCATGTGCTGATCAGGTAGCTCTCCTGCACGGATCATGTGCCTCAGCAGGCAAGAATCAAGCAGCTGAGCAGGCATGAATCCTGCGGCCCAGCTGGCGATTATCAGGCAGCTGAGCAGGCATGAATCCTGCGGCCCAGCTGGCGATTATCAGGCAGCTGAGCAGGCATGAATCCTGCGGCCCAGCTGGCGATTATCAGGCAGCTGAGCAGGCATGAATCCTGCGGCCCAGCTGGCGATTATCAGGCAGCTGAGCAGGCATGAATCCTGCAGCCCAGCTGGCGATTATCAGGCAGCTGAGCAGGCATGAATCCTGCGGCCCAGCTGGCGATTATCAGGCAGCTGATCAGGCATGAATCCTGCAGCCCAGCTGGCGATTATCAGGCAGCTGAGCAGGCATGAATCCTGCGGCCCAGCTGGCGATTATCAGGCAGATGAGCAGGAATGAATCCTGCGGCCCACCTGACGATTATCAGGCAGCTGAGCAGGCATGAATCCTGCGGCCCAGCTGGCGATTATCAGGCAGCTGAGCAGGCATGAATCCTGCGGCCCAGCTGGCGATTATCAGGCAGCTGAGCAGGCATGAATCCTTCGGCCCAGCTGGCGATTATCAGGCAGCTGAGCAGGCATGAATCCTGCGGCCCAGCTGGCGATTATCAGGCAGCTGAGCAGGCATGAATCCTTCGGCCCAGCTGGCGATTATCAGGCAGCTGAGCAGGCATGAATCCTGCGGCCCAGCTGGCGATTATCAGGCAGCTGAGCAGGCATGAATCCTGCGGCCCAGCTGGCGATTATCAGGCAGCTGAGCAGGCATGAATCCTGCGGCCCAGCTGGCGATTATCAGGCAGCTGAGCAGGCATGAATCCTGCGGCCCAGCTGGCGATTATCAGGCAGGTGAGCAGGCGCTGATCCCGCACCTCAGCAGGCACTGATCACGTGGCTGTCATGCAGTGATCAGGTGACTGAGAGGCGCTGATCATGTGACTGCTCATGTGCTGATCAGGTAGCTCTCCTGCACGGATCATGTGCCTCAGCAGGCAAGAATCAAGCAGCTGAGCAGGCATGAATCCTGCGGCCCAGCTGGCGATTATCAGGCAGATCAGCAGGCATGAATCCTGCGGCCCAGCTGGCGATTATCAGGCAGCTGAGCAGGCATGAATCCTGCGGCCCAGCTGGCGATTATCAGGCAGCTGAGCAGGCATGAATCCTGCGGCCCAGCTGGCGATTATCAAGCAGGTGAGCAGGCGCTGATCCCGTACCTCAGCAGGCACTGATCACGTGGCTGTCATGCAGTGATCAGGTGACTGAGAGGCGCTGATCATGTGACTGCTCATGTGCTGATCAGGTAGCTCTCCTGCACGGATCCTGTGCCTCAGCAGGCAAGAATCAAGCAGCTGAGCAGGCATGAATCCTGCGGCCCAGCTGGCGATTATCAGGCAGCTGAGCAGGCATGAATCCTGCGGCCCAACTGGCGATTATCAGGCAGCTGAGCAGGCATGAATCCTGCGGCCAGCTGGCGATTATCAGGCAGCTGAGCAGGCATGAATCCTGCGGCCCAGCTGGCGATTATCAGGCAGCTGAGCAGGCATGAATCCTGCGGCACAGCTGGCGATTATCAGGCAGCTGAGCAGGCATGAATCCTGCGGCCCAGCTGGCGATTATCAAGCAGGTGAGCAGGCGCTGATCTCGCACCGCAGCAGGCACTGATCTCGTGGCTGTCATGCAGTGATCAGGTGACTGAGAGGCGCTGATCATGTGACTGCTCATGTGCTGATCAGGTAGCTCTCCTGCACGGATCATGTGCCTCAGCAGGCAAGAATCAAGCAGCTGAGCAGGCATGAATCCTACAGCCCAGCTGGCGATTATCAGGCAGCTGAGCAGGCATGAATCCTTCGGCCCAGCTGGCGATTATCAGGCAGCTGAGCAGGCATGAATCCTACGGGCCAGCTGGCGATTATCAGGCAGCTGAGCAGGCATGAATCCTGCGGCCCAGCTGGCGATTATCAGGCAGCTGAGCAGGCATGAATCCTGCGGCCCAGCTGGCGATTATCAGGCAGCTGAGCAGGCATGAATCCTGCGGCCCAGCTGGCGATTATCAGGCAGCTGAGCAGGCATGAATCCTGCGGCCCAGCTGGCGATTATCAGGCAGCTGAGCAGGCATGAATCCTGCGGCCCAGCTGGCGATTATCAGGCAGCTGAGCAGGCATGAATCCTGCGGCCCAGCTGGCGATTATCAGGCAGCTGAGCAGGCATGAATCCTGCGGCCCAGCTGGCGATTATCAGGCAGCTGAGCAGGCATGAATCCTGCGGCCCAGCTGGCGATTATCAGGCAGCTGAGCAGGCATGAATCCTGCGGCCCAGCTGGCGATTATCAGGCAGCTGAGCAGGCATGAATCCTGCGGCCCAGCTGGCGATTATCAGGCAGCTGAGCAGGCATGAATCCTGCGGCCCAGCTGGCGATTATCAGGCAGCTGAGCAGGCATGAATCCTGCGGCCCAGCTGGCGATTATCAGGCAGCTGAGCAGGCATGAGTCCTGCGGCCCAGCTGGCGATTATCAGGCAGATGAGCAGTCATGAATCCTGCGGCCAAGCTGGAGATTATCAGGCAGCTGAGCAGGCATGAATCCTGCGGCCCAGCTGGCGATTATCAGGCAGCTGAGCAGGCATGAATCCTGCGGCCCAGCTGGCGAATATCAAGCAGGTGAGCAGGCGCTGATCCCGCACCTCAGCAGGCACTGATCACGAGCCTGTCATGCAGTGATCAGGTGACTGAGAGGCGCTGATCATGTGACTGCTCATGTGCTGATCAGGTAGCTCTCCTGCACGGATCATGTGCCTCAGCAGGCAAGAATCAAGCAGCTGAGCAGGCATGAATCCTGCGGCCCAGCTGGCGATTATCAGGCAGAAGAGCAGGCATGAATCCTGCGGCCCAGCTGGCGATTATCAGGCAGCTGAGCAGGCATGAATCCTGCGGCCCAGCTGGCGATTATCAGGCAGCTGAGCAGGCATGAATCCTGCGGCCCAGCTGGCGATTATCAGGCAGCTGAGCAGGCATGAATCCTGCGGCCCAGCTGGCGATTATCAGGCAGCTGAGCAGGCATGAATCCTGCGGCCCAGCTGGGGATTATCAGGCAGCTGAGCAGGCATGAATCCTGCGGCCCAGCTGGCGATTATCAGGCAGCTGAGCAGGCATGAATCCTGCGGCCCAGCTGGCGATTATCAGGCAGCTGAACAGGCATGAATTCTGCGGCCCAGCTGGCGATTATCAGGCAGCTGAGCAGGCATGTATCCTGCGGCCCAGCTGGCGATTATCAGGCAGCTGAGCAGGCATGAATCCTGCGGTCCAGCTGGCGATTATCAAGCAGGTGAGCAGGCGCTGATCCCGCACCTCAGCAGGCACTGATCACGTGGCTGTCATGCAGTGATCAGGTGACTGAGAGGCGCTGATCATGTGACTGCTCATGTGCTGATCTGGTAGCTCTCCTGCACGGATCATGTGCCTCAGCAGGCAAGAATCAAGCAGCTGAGCAGGCATGAATCCTGCGGCCCAGCTGGCGATTATCAGGCAGCTGAGCAGGCATGAATCCTGCGGCCCAGCTGGCGATTATCAGGCAGCTGAGCAGGCATGAATCCTGCAGACCAGCTGGCGATTATCAGGCAGCTGAGCAGGCATGAATCCTGCGGCCCAGCTGGCGATTATCAGGCAGCTGAGCAGGCATGAATCCTGCGGCCCAGCTGGCGATTATCAGGCAGCTGAGCAGGCATGAATCCTGCGGCCCAGCTGGCGATTATCAGGCAGCTGAGCAGGCATGAATCCTGCGGCCCAGCTGGCGATTATCAGGCAGCTGAGCAGGCATGAATCCTGCGGCCCAGCTGGCGATTATCAGGCAGCTGAGCAGGCATGAATCCTGCGGCCCAGCTGGCGATTATCAGGCAGCTGAGCAGGCATGAATCCTGCGGCCCAGCTGGCGATTATCAGGCAGGTGAGCAGGCGCTGATCCCGCACCTCAGCAGGCACTGATCACGTGGCTGTCATGCAGTGATCAGGTGACTGAGAGGCGCTGATCATGTGACTGCTCATGTGCTGATCAGGTAGCTCTCCTGCACGGATCATGTGCCTCAGCAGGCAAGAATCAAGCAGCTGAGCAGGCATGAATCCTGCGGCCCAGCTGGCGATTAACAGGCAGCTGAGCAGGCGCTGATCCCGCACCTCAGCAGGCACTGATCACGTGCCTGTCATGCAGTAATCAGGTGACTGAGAGGCGCTGATCATGTGACTGCTCATGTGCTGATCAGGTAGCTCTCCTGCACGGATCATGTGCCTCAGCAGGCAAGAATCAAGCAGCTGAGCAGGCATGAATCCTGCGGCCCAGCTGGCGATTATCAGGCAGCTGAGCAGGCATGAATCCTGCGGCCCAGCTGGCGATTATCAGGCAGCTGAGCAGGCATGAATCCTGCGGCCCAGCTGGCGATTATCAGGCAGCTGAGCAGGCATGAATCCTGCGGCCCAGCTGGCGATTATCAGGCAGCTGAGCAGGCATGAATCCTGCGGCCCAGCTGGCGATTATCAGGCAGCTGAGCAGGCATGAATCCTGCGGCCCAGCTGGCGATTATCAGGCAGCTGAGCAGGCATGAATCCTGAGGCCCAGCTGGCGATTATCAGGCAGCTGAGCAGGCATGAATCCTGCGGCCCAGCTGGCGATTATCAGGCAGATGAGCAGGCATGAATCCTGCGGCCCAGCTGGCGATTATCAGGCAGCTGAGCAGGCATGAATCCTGCGGCCCAGCTGGCGATTATCAGGCAGCTGAGCAGGCATGAATCCTGCGGCCCAGCTGGCGATTATCAGGCAGATGAGCAGGCCCCGATCCCGTACCTCAGCAGGCACTGATCATGTGGCTGTCATGCAGTGATCAGGTGACTGAGATGAGCTGATCATGTGACTGCTCATGTGCTGATCAGGTAGCTCTCCTGCACGGATCATGTGCCTCAGCAGACAAGAATCAAGCAGCTGAGCCGGCATGCATCCTGCGGCCCAGCTGGCGAATATCAGGCAGATGAGCAGGCATGAATCCTGCAGCCCAGCTTGCGATTATCAGGCAGATGAGCAGGCATGAATCCTGCGGCCCAGCTGGCGATTATCTGGCAGATGAGCAGGCATGAATCCTGCGGCCCAGCTGGCGATTATCAGGCAGATGAGCAGGCATGAATCCTGCGGCCCAGCTGGCGATTATCAGGCAGCTGAGCAGGCATGAATCCTGCGGCCCAGCTGGCGATTATCAGGCAGCAGAGCAGGCATGAATCCTGCGGCCCAGCTGGCGATTATCAGGCAGCTGAGCAGGCATGAATCCTGCGGCCCAGCTGGCGATTATCAGGCAGCTGAGCAGGCATGAATCCTGCGGCCCAGCTGGCGATTATCAGGCAGCTGAGCAGGCATGAATCCTGCGGCCCAGCTGGCGATTATCAGGCAGCTGAACAGGCATGAATCCTGCGGCCCAGCTGGCGATTATCAGGCAGCTGAGCAGGCATGAATCCTGCGGCCCAGCTGGCGATTATCAGGCAGCTGAGCAGGCATGAATCCTGCGGCCCAGCTGGCGATTATCAGGCAGCTGAGCAGGCATGAATCCTGCGGCCCAGCTGGCGATTATCAGGCAGCTGAGCAGGCATGAATCCTGCGGCCCAGCTGGCGATTATCAGGCAGCTGAGCAGGCATGAATCCTGCGGCCCAGCTGGCGATTATCAGGCAGCTGAGCAGGCATGAATCCTGCGGCCCAGCTGGCGATTATCAGGCAGGTGAGCAGGCGCTGATCCCGCACCTCAGCAGGCACTGATCACGTGACTGTCATGCAGTGATCAGGTGACTGAGAGGCGCTGATCATGTGACTGCTCATGTGCTGATCAGGTAGCTCTCCTGCACGGATCATGTGCCTCAGCAGGCAAGAATCAAGCAGCTGAGCAGGCATGAATCCTGCGGCCCAGCTGGCGATTATCAGGCAGCAGAGCAGGCATGAATCCTGCGGCCCAGCTGGCGATTATCAGGCAGCTGAGCAGGCATGAATCCTGCGGCCCAGCTGGCGATTATCAGGCAGCTGAGCAGGCATGAATCCTGCGGCCCAGCTGGCGATTATCAGGCAGGTGAGCAGGCGCTGATCCCGCACCTCAGCAGGCACTGATCACGTGGCTGTCATGCAGTGATCAGGTGACTGAGAGGCGCTGATCTTGTGACTGCTCATGTGCTGATCAGGTAGCTCTCCTGCACGGATCCTGTGCCTCAGCAGGCAAGAATCAAGCAGCTGAGCAGGCATGAATCCTGCGGCCCAGCTGGCGATTATCAGGCAGCTGAGCAGGCATGAATCCTGCGGCCCAGCTGGCGATTATCAGGCAGCTGAGCAGGCATGAATCCTGCGGCCAGCTGGCGATTATCAGGCAGCTGAGCAGGCATGAATCCTGCGGCCCAGCTGGCGATTATCAGGCAGCTGAGCAGGCATGAATCCTGCGGCCCAGCTGGCGATTATCAGGCAGCTGAGCAGGCATGAATCCTGCGGCCCAGCTTGCGATTATCAAGCAGGTGAGCAGGGGCTGATCCCGTACCTCAGCAGGCACTGATCTCGTGGCTGTCATGCAGTGATCAGGTGACTGAGAGGCGCTGATCATGTGACTGCTCATGTGCTGATCAGGTAGCTCTCCTGCACGGATCATGTGCCTCAGCAGGCAAGAATCAAGCAGCTGAGCAGGCATGAATCCTGCGGCCCAGCTGGCGATTATCAGGCAGCTGAGCAGGCATGAATCCTGCGGCCCAGCTGGCGATTATCAGGCAGAAGAGCAGGCATGAATCCTGCGGCCAGCTGGCGATTATCAGGCAGCTGAGCAGGCATGAATCCTGCGGCCCAGCTGGCGATTATCAGGCAGCTGAGCAGGCAGGAATCCTGCGGCCCAGCTGGCGATTATCAGGCAGCTGAGCAGGCAGGAATCCTGCGGCCCAGCTGGCGATTATCAGGCAGCTGAGCAGGCATGAATCCTGCGGCCCAGCTGGCGATTATCAGGCAGCTGAGCAGGCATGAATCCTGCGGCCCAGCTGGCGATTATCAGGCAGCTGAGCAGGCATGAATCCTGCGGCCCAGCTGGCGATTATCAGGCAGCTGAGCAGGCATGCATCCTGCGGCCCAGCTGGCGATTATCAGGCAGCTGAGCAGGCATGAATCCTGCGGCCAGCTGGCGATTATCAGGCAGCTGAGCAGGCATGAATCCTGCGGCCAGCTGGCGATTATCAGGCAGCTGAGCAGGCATGAATCCTGCGGCCAGCTGGCGATTATCAGGCAGCTGAGCAGGCATGAATCCTGCGGCCCAGCTGGCGATTATCAGGCAGCTGAGCAGGCATGAATCCTGCGGCCCAGCTGGCAATTATCAGGCAGCTGAGCAGGCATGAATCCTGCGGCCCAGCTGGCGATTATCAGGCAGCTGAGCAGGCATGAATCCTGCGGCCCAGCTGGCGATTATCAGGCAGCTGAGCAGGCATGAATCCTGCGGCCCAGCTGGCGATTATCAGGCAGCTGAGCAGGCATGAATCCTGCGGCCCAGCTGGCGAATATCAAGCAGGTGAGCACGCGCTGATCCCGCACCTCAGCAGGCACTGATCACGTGGCTGTCATGCAGTGATCAGGTGACTGAGAGGCGCTGATCATGTGACTGCTCATGTGCTGATCAGGTAGCTCTCCTGCACGGATCATGTGCCTCAGCAGGCAAGAATCAAGCAGCTGAGCAGGCATGAATCCTGCGGCCCAGCTGGCGATTATCAGGCAGAAGAGCAGGCATGAATCCTGCGGCCCAGCTGGCGATTATCAGGCAGCTGAGAAGGCATGAATCCTGCGGCCCAGCTGGCGATTATCAGGCAGCTGAGCAGCCATGAATCCTGCTGCCCAGCTGGCGATTATCAGGCAGCTGAGCAGGCATGAATCCTGCGGCCCAGCTGGCGATTATCAGGCAGCTGAGCAGGCAGGAATCCTGCTGCCCAGCTGGCGATTATCAGGCAGCTGAGCAGGCATGAATCCTGCGGCCCAGCTGGCGATTATCAGGCAGCTGAGCAGGCATGAATCCTGCGGCCCAGCTGGCGATTATCAAGCAGGTGAGCAGGCGCTGATCCCGCACCTCAGCAGGCACTGATCACGTGGCTGTCATGCAGTGATCAGGTGACTGAGATGCGCTGATCATGTGACTGCTCATGTGCTGATCAGGTAGCTCTCCTGCACGGATCCTGTGCCTCAGCAGGCAAGAATCATGCAGCTGAGCAGGCATGAATCCTGCGGCCCAGCTGGCGATTATCAGGCAGCTGAGCAGGCATGAATCCTGCGGCCCAGCTGGCGATTATCAGGCAGCTGAGCAGGCATGAATCCTGCGGCCCAGCTGGCGATTATCAGGCAGCTGAGCAGGCATGAATCCTGCGGCCCAGCTGGCGATTATCAGGCAGCTGAGCAGGCATGAATCCTGCGGCCCAGCTGGCGATTATCAGGCAGCTGAGCAGGCATGAATTCTGCGGCCCAGCTGGCGATTATCAAGCAGGTGAGCAGGCGCTGATCCCGCACCTCAGCAGGCACTGATCACGTGGCTGTCATGCAGTGATCAGGTGACTGAGAGGCGCTGATCATGTTACTGCTCATGTGATGTTCAGGTAGCTCTCCTGCACGGATCATGTGCCTCAGCAGGCAAGAATCAAGCAGCTGAGCAGGCATGCATCCTGCGGCCCAGCTGGCGATTATCAGGCAGCTGAGCCGGCATGAATCCTGCGGCCCAGCTGACGATTATCAGGCAGCTTAGCAGGCATGAATTCTGCGGCTCAGCTGGCGATTATCAGGCAGCTGAGCAGGCGTGAATCCTGCGGCCCAGCTGGCGATTATCAGGCAGATGAGCAGGCATGAATCCTGTGGCCCAGCTGGCCATTATCAGGCAGATGAGCACGCATGAATCCTGCGGCCCAGCTGGCGATTATGAAGCAGGTGAGCACGCGCTGCTCCCGCACCAGAGCAGGCACTGATCACGTGCCTTTCATGCAGTGATCAGGTGACTGAGAGGCGCTGATCATGTGACTGCTCATGTGCTGATCAAGTAGCTCTCCTGCACGGATCTTGTGTCTCAGCAGGCAAGAATCAAGCAGCTGAGCAGGCATGAATCCTGCGGCCAAGCTGGCGATTATCAGGCAGCTGAGCAGGCATGAATCCTGCGGCCCAGCTGGCGATTATCAGGCAGAAGAGCAGGCATGAATCCTGCGGCCCAGCTGGCGATTATCAGGCAGGTGAGCAGGCATGAATCCTGTGGCCCAGCTGGCGATTATCAAGCAGGTGAGCAGGCATGAATCCTGCGGCCCAGCTGGCGATTATCAGGCAGCTGAGCAGGCATGAATCCTGCGGCCCAGCTGGCGATTATCAGGCAGCTGAGCAGGCATGAATCCTGCGGCCCAGCTGGCGATTATCAGGCAGCTGAGCAGGCATGAATCCTGCGGCCCAGCTGGCGATTATCAGGCAGCTGAGCAGGCATGAATCCTGCGGCCCAGCTGGCGATTATCAGGCAGCTGAGCAGGCATGAATCCTGCGGCCCAGCTGGCGATTATCAAGCAGGTGAGCAGGCGCTGATCCCGCACCTCAGCAGGCACTGATCACGTGACTGTCATGCAGAGATCAGGTGACTGAGAGGCGCTGATCATGTGACTGCTCATGTGCTGATCAGGTAGCTCTCCTGCACGGATCATGTGCCTCAGCAGGCAAGAATCACGCAGCTGAGCAGGCATGAATCCTGCGGCCCAGCTGGCGATTATCAGGCAGCTGAGCAGGCATGAATCCTTCGGCCCAGCTGGCGATTATCAGGCAGCTGAGCAGGCATGAATCCTGCGGCCCAGCTGGCGATTATCAGGCAGCTGAGCAGGCATGAATCCTGCGGCCCAGCTGGCGATTAACAGGCAGATGAGCAGGCATGAATCCTGCGGCCCAGCTGGCGATTATCAGGCAGCTGAGCAGGCATGAATCCTGCGGCCCAGCTGGCGATTATCAAGCAGGTGAGCAGGCGCTGATCCCGTGCCTCAGCAGGCACTGATCCCGTGGCTGTCATGCAGTGATCAGGTGACTGAGATGGGCTGATCATGTGACTGCTCATGTGCTGATCAGGTAGCTCTCCTGCACGGATCATGTGCCTCAGCAGGCAAGAATCAAGCAGCTGAGCAGGCATGAATCCTGCGGCCCAGCTGGCGATTATCAGGCAGCTGAGCAGGCATGAATCCTGCGGCCAGCTGGCGATTATCAGGCAGCTGAGCAGGCATGAATCCTGCGGCCCCGCTGGCGATTATCAGGCAGCTGAGCAGGCATGAATCCTGCGGCCCAGCTGGCGATTATCAGGCAGCTGAGCAGGCAGGAATCCTGCGGCCCAGCTGGCGATTATCAGGCAGCTGAGCAGGCATGAATCCTGCGGCCAGCTGGCGATTATCAGGCAGCTGAGCAGGCATGAATCCTGCGGCCAGCTGGCGATTATCAGGCAGCTGAGCAGGCATGAATCCTGCGGCCAGCTGGCGATTATCAGGCAGCTAAGAAGGCATGAATCCTGCGGCCCAGCTGGCGATTATCAGGCAGCTGAGCAGGCATGAATCCTGCGGCCCAGCTGGCGATTATCAGGCAGCTGAGCAGGCATGAATCCTGCGGCCCAGCTGGCGATTATCAGGCAGCTGAGCAGGCATGAATCCTGCGGCCCAGCTGGAGATTATCAGGCAGCTGAGCAGGCATGAATCCTGCGGCCCAGCTGGCGATTATAAAGCAGGTGAGCAGGCGCTGATCCCGTACCTCAGCAGGCACTAATCACGTGGCTGTCATGCAGTGATCAGGTGACTGAGAGGCGCTGATCATGTGACTGCTCATGTGCTGATCAGGTAGCTCTCCTGCATGAATCATGTGCCTCAGCAGGCAAGAATCAAGCACCTGAGCAGGCATGAATCCTGCGGCCCAGCTGGCGATTATCAGGCAGAAGAGCAGGCATGAATCCTGCGGCCCAGCTGGCGATTATCAGGCAGCTGAGCAGGCATGAATCCTGCGGCCCAGCTGGCGATTATCAGGCAGCAGAGCAGGCATGAATCCTGCGGCCCAGCTGGCGATTATCAGGCAGCTGAGCAGGCATGAATCCTTCGGCCCAGCTGGCGATTATCAGGCAGCTGAGCAGGCATGAATCCTGCGCCCCAGCTGGCGATTATCAAGCAGGTGAGCAGGCGCTGATCCCGTACCTCAGCAGGCACTGATCACGTGGCTCTCATGCAGTGATCAGGTGACTGAGAGGCGCTGATCATGTGACTGATCATGTGCTGATCAGGTAGCTCTCCTGCACGGATCTGGTGCCTCAGCAGGCAAGAATCAAGCAGCTGAGCAGGCATGAATCCTACAGCCCAGCTGGCGATTATCAGGCAGCTGAGCAGGCATGAATCCTTCGGCCCAGCTGGCGATTATCAGGCAGAAGAGCAGGCATGAATCCTGCAGCCCAGCTGGCGATTAATAGGCAGCTGAGCAGACATGAATCCTTCGGCCCAGCTGGCTATTATCAGGCAGCTGAGCAGGCATGAATCCTGCGGCCCAGCTAGCGATTATCAGGCAGCTGAGCAGGCATGAATCCTGCGGTCCAGCTGGCGATTATCAGGCAGCTGAGCAGGCATGAATCCTGCGGCCCAGCTGGCGATTATCAGGCAGCTGAGCAGGCATGAATCCTGCGGCCCAGCTGGCGATTATCAGGCAGCTGAGCAGGCATGAATCCTGCGGCCCAGCTGGCGATTATCAGGCAGCTGAGCAGGCATGAATCCTGCGGCCCAGCTGGCGATTATCAGGCAGCTGAGCAGGCATGAATCCTGCGGCCCAGCTGGCGATTATCAGGCAGCTGAGCAGGCATGAATCCTGCGGCCCAGCTGGCGATTATCAGGCAGCTGAGCAGGCGCTGATCCCGCACCACAGCAGGCACTGATCACGTGGCTGTCATGCAGTGATCAGGTGACTGAGAGGCGCTGATCATGTGACTGCTCATGTGTTGATCAGGTAGCTCTCCTGCACGGATCATGTGCCTCAGCAGGCAAGAATCAAGCAGCTGAGCAGGCATGAATCCTGCGGCCCAGCTGGCGATTATCAGGCAGCTGAGCAGGCATGAATCCTGCGCCCAGCTGGCGATTATCAGGCAGCTGAGCAGGCATGAATCCTGCGGCCCAGCTGGCGGTTATTAGGCAGCTGAGCAGGCATGAATCCTGCGGCCCAGCTGGCGATTATCAGGCAGCTGAGCAGGCATGAATCCTGCGGCCCAGCTGGCGATTATCAGGCAGCTGAGCAGGCATGAATCCTGCGGCCCAGCTGGCGATTATCAGGCAGCTGAGCAGGCATGAATCCTGCGGCCCAGCTGGCGATTATCAGGCAGCTGAGCAGGCATGAATCCTGCGGCCCAGCTGGCGATTATCAGGCAGCTGAGCAGGCATGAATCCTGCGGCCCAGCTGGCGATTATCAGGCAGCTGAGCAGGCATGAATCCTGCGGCCCAGCTGGCGATTATCAGGCAGCAGAGCAGGCAAGAATCCTGCGGCCCAGCTGGCGATTATCAGGCAGCTGAGCAGGCATGAATCCTGCGGCCCAGCTGGCGATTATCAGGCCGCTGAGCAGGCATGAATCCTGCGGCCCAGCTGGCGATTATCAGGCAGGTGAGCAGGCGCTGATCCGCACCTCAGCAGGCACTGATCACGTGGCTGTCATGCAGTGATCAGGTGACTGAGAGGCTCTGATCATGTGACTGCTCATGTGCTGATCAGGTTGCTCTCCTGCACGGATCATGTGCCTCAGCAGGCAAGAATCAAGCAGCTGAGCAGGCATGAATCCTGCGGCCCAGCTGGCGATTATCAGGCAGCTGAGCAGGCATGAATCCTTCGGCCCAGCTGGCGATTATCAGGCAGAAGAGCAGGCATGAATCCTGCGGCCCAGCTGGCGATTATCAGGCAGATGGGCAGGTATGAATCCTGCGGCCCAGCTGGCGATTATCAGGCAGATGAGCAGGCATGAATCCTGCGGCCCAGCTGGCGATTATCAAGCAGGTGAGCAGGCGCTGAGTCCGTACCTCAGCAGGCACTGATCTCGTGGCTCTCATGCAGTGATCAGGTGACTGAGAGGCGCTGATCATGTGTCTGCTCATGTGCTGATCAGGTAGCTCTTCTGCACGGATCATGTGCCTCAGCAGGCAAGAATCAAGCAGCTGAGCAGGCATGAATCCTACAGCCCAGCTGGCGATTATCAGGCAGCTGAGCAGGCATGAATCCTTAGGCCCAGCTGGCGATTATCAGGCAGAAGAGCAGGCATGAATCCTACGGCCCAGCTGGCGATTATCAGGCAGCTGAGCAGGCATGAATCCTGCGGCCCAGCTGGCGATTATCAGGCAGATGAGAAGGCAGGAATCCTGCGGCCCAGCTTGCGATTATCAGGCAGCTGAGCAGGCATGAATCCTGCGGCCCAGCTGGCGATTATCAGGCAGCTGAGAAGGCATGAATCCTGCGGCCCAGCTGGCGAATATCAGGCAGCTGAGCAGGCATGAATCCTGCGGCCCAGCTGGCGATTATCAGGCAGCTGAGCAGGCATGAATCCTGCGGCCCAGCTGGCGATATCAGGCCGATGAGCAGACATGAATCCTGCGGCCCAGCTGGCGATTATCAAGCAGGTGAGCAGGCGCTGATCCGCACCTCAGCAGGCACTGATCACGTGGCTGTCATGCAGTGATCAGGTGACTGAGAGGCGCTGATCATGTGACTGCTCATGTGCTGATCAGGTAGCTCTCCTGCACGGATCATGTGCCTCAGCAGGCAAGAATCAAGCAGCTGAGCAGGCATGAATCCTGCAGACCAGCTGGCGATTATCAGGCAGCTGAGCAGGCATGAATCCTTCGGCCCAGCTGGCGATTATCAGGCAGCTGAGCAGGCATGAATTCTGCGGCCCAGCTGGCGAGTATCAGGCAGATGAGCAGGTATGAATCCTGCGGCCCAGCTGGCGATTATCAGGCAGATGAGCAGGCATGAATCCTGCGGCCCAGCTGGCGATTATCAGGCAGGTGAGCAGGCGCTGAGTCCGTACCTCAGCAGGCACTGTTCACGTGGCTCTCATGCAGTGATCAGGTGACTGAGAGGCGCTGATCATGTGACTGCTCATGTGCTGATCAGGTAGCTCTCCTGCACGGATCATGTGCCTCAGCAGGCAAGAATCAAGCAGCTGAGCAGGCATGCATCCTGCGGCCCAGCTGGCGATTATCAGGCAGCTGAGCAGGCAGGAATCCTGCGGCCCAGCTGGCGATTATCAGGCAGCTGAGAAGGCATGAATCCTGCAGCTCAGTTGGCGAATATCAGGCAGCTGAGCAGCCATGAATACTGCGGCCCAGCTGGCGATTATCAAGCAGGTGAGCAGGCGCTGATCCCGTACCTCAGCAGGCACTGATCACGTGGCTCTCATGCAGTGATCAGGTGACTGAGAGGCGCTGGTCATGTGACTGATCATGTGCTGATCAGGTAGCTCTTCTGCACGGATCTTGTGCCTCAGCAGGCAAGAATCAAGCAGCTCAGCAGGCGTGAATCCTACAGCCCAGCTGGCGATTATCAGGCAGATGGGCAGGCATGAATCCTTCGGCCCAGCTGGCGATTATCAGGCAGAAGAGCAGGCATGAATCCTACAGACCAGCTGGCGATTATCAGGCAGATGGGCAGGCATGAATCCTGCGGCCCAGCTGGCGATTATCAGGCAGATGAGCAGGCAGGAATCCTGCGGCCCAGCTGGCGATTATCAGGCAGATGAGCAGGCAGGAATCCTGTGGCCCAGCTGGCGATTATCAGACAGCTGAGAAGGCATGAATCCTGCAGCTCAGCTGGCGAATATCAGGCAGCAGAGCAGCTATGAATACTGCGGCCCAGCTGGCGATTATCAAGCAGATGAGCAGGCATGAATCCTGCGGCCCAGCTGGCGATTATCAGGCCGATGAGCAGACATGAATCCTGCGGGCCAGCTGGCGATTATCAAGCAGGTGAGCAGGCGCTGAGTCCGTACCTCAGCAGGCACTGACCACGTGGCTCTCATGCAGTGATCAGGTGACTGAGAGGCGCTGATCATGTGACTGCTCATGTGCTGATCAGGTAGCTCTCCTGCACGGATCATGTGCCTCAGCAGGCAAGAATCAAGCAGCTGAGCAGGCATGCATCCTGCGGCCCAGCTGGCGATTATCAGGCAGATGAGCAGGCATGAATCCTGTGGCCCAGCTGGCGATTAATAAGCAGATGAGCAGGCATGAATCCTATGGCCCAGCTGGCGATTATCAGGCAGATGAGCAGGCAGGAATCCTGCGGCCCAGCTGGCGATTATCAGGCAGCTGAGTAGGCATGAATCCTGCAGCTCAGCTGTCGAATATCAGGCAGCAGAGCAGCTATGAATACTACGGCCCAGCTGGCGATTATCAAGCAGATGAGCAGGCATGAATCCTGCGGCCCAGCTGGCGATTATCAGGCAGATGAGCAGGCATGAATCCTGCGGGCCAGCTGGCGATTATCAAGCAGGTGAGCAGGCGCTGATCCCGCACCTCAGCAGGCACTGATCACGTGGCTCTCATGCAGTGATCAGGTGACTGAGATGGGCTGATCATGTGACTGCTCATGTGCTGATCAGGTAGCTCTCCTGCACGGATCTTGTGCCTCAGCAGGCAAGAATCAAGCAGCTGAGCAGGCATGAATCCTATGGCCCAGCTGGCGATTATCAGGCAGATGGGCAGGCATGAATCCTGCGGGCCAGCTGGTGATTATCAGGCAGATGGGCAGCCATGAATCCTGCGGCCAGCTGGCGATTATCAGGCAGATGGGCAGGCATAAATCTTGCGGCCCAGCTGGCGATTATAAGGCAGATGAGCAGGCAGGAATCCTGCGGCCCAGCTGGCGATTATCAGGCAGATGAGCAGGCAGGAATCCTGCGGCCCAGCTGGCGATTATCAGGCAGCTGGGCAGGCATGAATCCTGCGGCCAGCTGGCGATTATCAGGCAGATGGGCAGGCATGAATCCTGCGGCCAGCTGGCGATTATCTGGCAGATGAGCAGGCATGAATCCTGCAGGCCAGCTGTCGATTATCAGGCAGCTGAGAAGGCATGAATCCTGCAGCTCAGTTGGCGATTATCAGGCAGCTGAGCAGGTATGAATCCTGTGGCCCAGCTGGCGATTATCAAGCAGATGAGCAGGCATGAATCATGCGGCCCAGCTGGCGATTATCAAGCACATGAGCACTCATGAATCCTGCCGCAAAGCTGGAGATTATCAGGCAGATGAGCAGGCATGAATCCTGCGGCCCAGCTGGCGATTATCAGGCAGCTGAGCAGGCATGAATCATGAGGCCCAGCTGGCGAATATCAAGCAGGTGAGCAGGCACTGATCCCGTACCTCAGCAGGCACTGATCACGTGGCTGTCATGCAGTGATCAGGTGACTGAGAGGCGCAGATCATGTGACTGCTCATGTGCTGATCAGGTAGCTGTCCTGCACGGATCATGTGCCTCAGCAGGCAAGAATCAAGCAGCTGAGCAGGCATGCATCCTGCGGCCCAGCTGGCGATTATCAGCAGAAGAGCAGGCATGAATCCTGCGGCCCAGCTGGCGATTATCAAGCAGCTGAGAAGGCATGAATCCTGCAGCTCAGCTGGCGATTATCAGGCAGCAGAGCAGCCATGAATCCTGCGGCCCAGCTGGCGAATATCAAGCAGATGAGCAGGCATGAATCCTGCGGCCCAGCTGGCGATTATCAGGCAGATGACCAGGCATGAATCCGGCGGCCAGCTGGCGATTATCAAGCAGGTGAGCAGGCGCTGATCCCGTACCTCAGCAGGCACTGATCACGTGGCTCTCATGCAGTGATCAGGTGACTGAGAGGCGCTGATCATGTGACTGATGATGTGCTGATCAGGGAGCTCTCCTGCACGGATCCTGTACCTCAGCAGGCAAGAAACAAGCAGCTGAGCAGGCATGAATCCTACGGCCCAGCTGGCGATTATCAGGCAGATGGGCTGGCATGAATCCTGCGGCACAGCTGGCCATTATCAGGCAGATGGGCAGGCATGAATCCTGCAGGCCAGCTGGCGATTATCAGGCAGATGGGCAGGCTTGAATCCTGCGGCCCAGCTGGCGATTATCAGGCAGATGAGCAGGCAGGAATCCTGCGGCACAGCTGGCGATTATCAGGCAGATGAGCAGGCAGGAATCCTGCGGCCCAGCTGGCGATTATCAAGCAGCTGAGAAGGCATGAATCCTGCAGCTCAGCTGGCGATTATCAGGCAGCAGAGCAGCTATGAATCCTGCGGCCCAGCTGGCGATTATCAAGCAGATGAGCAGGCATGAATCCTGCGGCCCAGCTGGCGATTATCAGGAAGATGAGCAGGCATGAATCCTGCGGGACAGCTGGCGATTATCAAGCAGGTGAGCAGGCGCTGATCCCGTACCTCAGTAGGCACTGATCACGTGGCTCTCATGCAGTGATCAGGTGACTGAGAGGCGCTGATCATGTGACTGTTCACGTGCTGATCAGGTAGCTCTCCTGCACGGATCATGTGCCACAGCAGGCAAGAATCAAGCAGCTGAGCAGGCATGCATCCTGCGGCCCAGCTGGCGATTATTAGGCAGATGAGCAGGCAGGAATCCTGCGGCCCAGCTGGCGATTATCAGGCAGATGAGCAGGCATGAATCCTGCGGCCCAGCTGGCGATTATCAGGCAGATGAGCAGGCATGAATCCTGCGGCCCAGCTGGCGATTATCAGGCAGCTGAGCAGGCATGAATCCTGCGGCCCAGCTGGCGATTATCAAGCAGGTGAGCAGGCGCTGATCCCGTAACTCAGCAGGCACTGATCACGTGGCTGTCATGCAGTGATCAGGTGACTGAGAGGCGCTGATCATGTGACTGCTCATGTGCTGATCAGGTAGCTCTCCTGCACGGATCATGTGCCTCAGCAGGCAATAATCAAGCTGCTGAGCAGGCATGAATCCTGCGGCCCAGCTGGCGATTATCAAGCAGCTGATAAGGCATGAATCCTGCAGCTCACCTGGCGATTATCAGGCAGCAGAGCAGCTGTGAATCCTGTGGCCCAGCTGGCGATATCAAGCAGATGAGCAGGCATGAATCCTACGGCCCAGCTGGCGATTATCAGGCAGATGAGCAGAAAGGAATCCTTCGGCCCAGTTGGCGATTATCAGGCAGATGAGCAGGCATGAATCCTGCGGCCCAGCTGGCGATTATCAGGCAGCTGAGCAGGCATGAATCATGCGGCCCAGCTGGCGATTATCAAGCAGGTGAGCAGGCGCTGATCCCGTACCTCAGCAGGCACTGATCACGTGGCTGTCATGCAGTGATCAGGTGACTGAGAGGCGCTGATCATGTGACTGCTCATGTGCTGATCAGGTAGCTCTCCTGCACGGATCATGTGCCTCAGCAGGCACGAATCAAGCTGCTGAGCAGGCATGCATCCTGCGGCCCAGCTGGCGATTATCAGGCAGATGAGCAGGCATGAATCCTGCGGCCCAGCTGGCGATTATCAAGCAGCTGAGAAGGCATGAATCCTGCAGCTGAGCTGGCGATTATCAGGCAGCAGAGCAGCTGTGAATCCTGCGGCCCAGCTGGCGATTATCAAGCAGATGAGCAGGCATGAATCTTACGGCCCAGCTGGCGATTATCAGGCAGATGAGCAGACAGGAATCCTTCGGCCCAGTTGGCGATTATCAGGGAGATGAGCAGGCATGAATCCAGCGGCCCAGCTGGGGATTATCAGGCAGATGAGCAGGCGCTGATCCCGTATCTCAGCAGGCATTGATCACGTGGCTGTCATGTGGTGATCAGGTGACTGAGAGGCGCTGATCATGTGACTGCTCATGTGCTGATCAGGTAGCTCTCCTGCACGGATCATGTGCCTCAGCGGGCAAGAATCAAGCAGCTGAGCAGGCATGCATCCTGCGGCCCAGCTGGCGATTATCAGGCAGATGAGCAGGCATGAATCCTGCGGCCCAGCTGGGGCTGGTCCCTGGCAGTTGGCGCCCAAACAGGGATCTCAGGAGGCAATACACAAAGAGCTGAGCAGACACGAACCACGCAATCAGCAGGCAAGAAGCATGGAGCTCAGCAGTGACGTATCATGCTGCTCAACTGGCAATAATCAAGCAGGTGACCTGGCAGGAATCACGCAGCTCAGCCGGCAATTGTCATGCAGATGAGCCGATAGGAATCACGCAGCTCAGCAGGCCCTGTTCACTTGACTCTGCAGGCACTGATCACGTGGCTGATCAGGAACTGACCACCTGACTGGGCATGCAGTGTTCATGTGGCTGATCGTTCACTGATCACGTGTTTATCATACGGTGATCACGTGACTGAGAGGCGCTGATCACGAGACTGTGCCGTCAGTGATCACGTGGCTGATCATGCGCTGATATCGTGACTGAGCATGCACTGATCATGTGCCGGGAGCCGGTGACGCATTCCACTCTCGACAAAGGTCATGAGGAAGGAGGCTCAGCATACGCAAATGCGGGATCGAGCCTCAGGAGTCCACCCGGATATTCTCGAGCATCTCCCCCCCCAAAAAAACCAGAGTCTGCCTACTGTATTGCTTTGTGCTCTCACCTCTGATTTCACTGGGGGCTGTCCCCCACCACCATCTCGCTCTCTCTGTCAAAGAGTTAACTTACAGCTCCATTTCATAAAGTTCCTTGTCATTCTTCCCTTTAACTTCCAGGTGTGTCTCCATATGGAGTGCGGAACCGTCCACGCTTAAAAATTATGCCTGGGCTGCTAAGACCCACTCGAGAAGGTGTCTAGTGTGAGGCACCTTCCGCTCTTGGAGAGGGCGCCTGCGGCCTACTTAACTGGTGCAAACTTCTTCTCTTGAAGTTTGATTGGTCTCCCGCGTAAACCAAGCTACTCAGTCTCTTTTCTCCAATAAATTTTCCTACTGAGCTATCCTCATATTATTATTCCTGACATCTCTGATTAGCATATAAAGAGTCGCCTAGGCCATCTCTCCTTCGAATACCCTGGATCAGCTGGGGCTGGTCCCCGGCAGTTGGCGCCCAAACAGGGATCTCAGGAGGCAATACACAAAGAGCTGAGCAGACACGAACCACGCAATCAGCAGGCAAGAAGCATGGAGCTCAGCAGTGACGTATCATGCTGCTCAACTGGCAATAATCAAGCAGGTGACCTGGCAGGAATCACGCAGCTCAGCCGGCAATTGTCATGCAGATGAGCAGGCAGGAATCACGCAGCTCAGCAGGCCCTGTTCACTTGACTCTGCAGGCACTGATCACGTGGCTGATCAAGTACAGATCACGTGACTGAGCATGCATTGATCACGTGGCTCTCCTGCACTGATCACGTGACTTCGAATGCACTGATGACGTGGCCGATCAGGCACTGATCACATGGCTCATCATGCACTGATCACGTGTTTCTCAGGCAATGATCAGTGACTGACAGGCGCTGATCATGGGACTGTGCACGCACTGATCACTTGGCTATCATGCACTGATCACGTGACTGCGCATGCACTGATGACGTGGCTGATCGGGCACTGATCACGTGTTTATCAGGCAGTGATCAGTGACTGACAGGCACTGATCATGGGACTGTGCACGCACTGATCACGTGGCTGATCAGGAACTGACCACCTGACTGCGCATGCAGTGATCACGTGGCTGGTCGTTCACTGATCACATGTTTATCATACGGTGATAACGTGACTGAGAGGCGCTGATCACCTGACTGTGCCGTCAGTGATCACGTGGCTGATCATGCACTGATGCACTGATATTGTGACTGAGCATGCACTGATCATGTGCCGGGAGCCGGTGACGCATTCCACTCTCGACAAAGGTCATGAGGAAGGAGGCTCGGCATACGCAAATGCGGGATCGAGCCTCAGGAGTCCACCCGGATATTCTCGAGCATCTCCCCCCAAAAAAACCAGAGTCTGCCTACTGTATTGCTTTGTGCTCTCACCTCTGATTTCACTGGGGGCTGTCCCCCACCACCATCTCGCTCTCTCTGTCAAAGAGTTAACTTACAGCTCCATTTCATAAAGTTCCTTGTCATTCTTCCCTTTAACTTCCAGGTGTGTCTCCATATGGAGTGCGGAACCGTCCACGCTTAAAAATTATGCCTGGGCTGCTAAGACCCACTCGAGAAGGTGTCTAGTGTGAGGCACCTTCCGCTCTTGGAGAGGGCGCCTGCGGCCTACTTAACTGGTGCAAACTTCTTCTCTTGAAGTTTGATTGGTCTCCCACGTAAACCAAGCTACTCAGTCTCTTTTCTCCAATAAATTTTCCTACTGAGCTATCCTCATATTATTATTCCTGACATCTCTGATTAGCATATAAAGAGTCGCCTAGGCCATCTCTCCTTCGAATACCCTGGATCAGCTGGGGCTGGTCCCCGGCAGTTGGCGCCCAAACAGGGATCT
Organism: Bos javanicus; assembly: GCF_032452875.1. Taxonomy (NCBI): domain Eukaryota; kingdom Metazoa; phylum Chordata; class Mammalia; order Artiodactyla; family Bovidae; genus Bos; species Bos javanicus. Next base: position 710,359 of record NW_026893615.1, read on the forward strand.
CAGGAGGCAATACACAAAGAGCTGAGCAGACACGAACCACGCAATCAGCAGGCAAGAAGCATGGAGCTCAGCAGTGACGTATCATGCTGCTCAACTGGCAATAATCAAGCAGGTGACCTGGCAGGAATCACGCAGCTCAGCCGGCAATTGTCATGCAGATGAGCAGGCAGGAATCACGCAGCTCAGCAGGCCCTGTTCACTTGACTCTGCAGGCACTGATCACGTGGCTGATCAAGTACAGATCACGTGACTGAGCATGCATTGATCACGTGGCTCTCCTGCACTGATCACGTGACTTCGAATGCACTGATGACGTGGCCGATCAGGCACTGATCACATGGCTCATCATGCACTGATCACGTGTTTCTCAGGCAATGATCAGTGACTGACAGGCGCTGATCATGGGACTGTGCACGCACTGATCACTTGGCTATCATGCACTGATCACGTGACTGCGCATGCACTGATGACGTGGCTGATCGGGCACTGATCACGTGTTTATCAGGCAGTGATCAGTGACTGACAGGCGCTGATCATGGGACTGTGCACGCACTGATCACGTGGCTGATCAGGAACTGACCACCTGACTGCGCATGCAGTGATCACGTGGCTGGTCGTTCACTGATCACATGTTTATCATACGGTGATCACGTGACTGAGAGGCGCTGGTCACGTGACTGTGCCGTCAGTGATCACGTGGCTGATCATGCACTGATGCACTGATATTGTGACTGAGCATGCACTGATCATGTGCCGGGAGCCGGTGACGCATTCCACTCTCGACAAAGGTCATCAGGAAGGAGGCTCGGCATACGCAAATGCGGGATCGAGCCTCAGGAGTCCACCCGGATATTCTCGAGCATCTCCCCCCCCAAAAAAACCAGAGTCTGCCTACTGTATTGCTTTGTGCTCTCACCTCTGATTTCACTGGGGGCTGTCCCCCACCACCATCTCGCTCTCTCTGTCAAAGAGTTAACTTACAGCTCCATTTCATAAAGTTCCTTGTCATTCTTCCCTTTAACTTCCAGGTGTGTCTCCATATGGAGTGCGGAACCGTCCACGCTTAAAAATTATGCCTGGGCTGCTAAGACCCACTCGAGAAGGTGTCTAGTGTGAGGCACCTTCCGCTCTTGGAGAGGGCGCCTGCGGCCTACTTAACTGGTGCAAACTTCTTCTCTTGAAGTTTGATTGGTCTCCCGCGTAAACCAAGCTACTCAGTCTCTTTTCTCCAATAAATTTTCCTACTGAGCTATCCTCATATTATTATTCCTGACATCTCTGATTAGCATATAAAGAGTCGCCTAGGCCATCTCTCCTTCGAATACCCTGGATCAGCTGGGGCTGGTCCCCGGCAGTTGGCGCCCAAACAGGGATCTCAGGAGGCAATACACAAAGAGCTGAGCAGACACGAACCACGCAATCAGCAGGCAAGAAGCATGGAGCTCAGCAGTGACGTATCATGCTGCTCAACTGGCAATAATCAAGCAGGTGACCTGGCAGGAATCACGCAGCTCAGCCGGCAATTGTCATGCAGATGAGCAGGCAGGAATCACGCAGCTCAGCAGGCCCTGTTCACTTGACTCTGCAGGCACTGATCACGTGGCTGATCAAGTACAGATCACGTGACTGAGCATGCACTGATCACGTGGCTCTCCTGCACTGATCACATGACTTCGAATGCACTGATGACGTGGCCGATCAGGCACTGATCACATGGCTCATCATGCACTGATCACGTGTTTCTCAGGCAATGATCAGTGACTGACAGGCGCTGATCATGGGACTGTGCACGCACTGATCACTTGGCTATCATGCACTGATCACGTGACTGCGCATGCACTGATGACGTGGCTGATCGGGCACTGATCACGTGTTTATCAGGCAGTGATCAGTGACTGACAGGCACTGATCATGGGACTGTGCACGCACTGATCACGTGGCTGATCAGGAACTGACCACCTGACTGCGCATGCAGTGATCACGTGGCTGGTCGTTCACTGATCACATGTTTATCATACGGTGATAACGTGACTGAGAGGCGCTGATCACCTGACTGTGCCGTCAGTGATCACGTGGCTGATCATGCACTGATGCACTGATATTGTGACTGAGCATGCACTGATCATGTGCCGGGAGCCGGTGACGCATTCCACTCTTGACAAAGGTCATGAGGAAGGAGGCTCGGCATACGCAAATGCGGGATCGAGCCTCAGGAGTCCACCCGGATATTCTCGAGCATCTCCCCCCCAAAAAAAACCAGAGTCTGCCTACTGTATTGCTTTGTGCTCTCACCTCTGATTTCACTGGGGGCTGTCCCCCACCACCATCTCGCTCTCTCTGTCAAAGAGTTAACTTACAGCTCCATTTCATAAAGTTCCTTGTCATTCTTCCCTTTAACTTCCAGGTGTGTCTCCATATGGAGTGCGGAACCGTCCACGCTTAAAAATTATGCCTGGGCTGCTAAGACCCACTCGAGAAGGTGTCTAGTGTGAGGCACCTTCCGCTCTTGGAGAGGGCGCCTGCGGCCTACTTAACTGGTGCAAACTTCTTCTCTTGAAGTTTGATTGGTCTTCCGCGTAAACCAAGCTACTCAGTCTCTTTTCTCCAATAAATTTTCCTACTGAGCTATCCTCATATTATTATTCCTGACATCTCTGATTAGCATATAAAGAGTCGCCTAGGCCATCTCTCCTTCGAATACCCTGGATCAGCTGGGGCTGGTCCCCGGCAGGTGGCGACCAAACAGGGACCTCAGGAGGCAATACTCAAAGAGCTGAGCAGACACGAACCACGCAATCAGCAGGCAAGAAGCATGGAGCTCAGCAGTGACGTATCATGCTGCTCAACTGGCAATAATCAAGCAGGTGACCAGGCAGGAATCACGCAGCTCAGCCGGCAATTGTCATGCAGATGAGCAGGCAGGAATCACGCAGCTCAGCAGGCCCTGTTCACGTGACTCTGCAGGCACTGATCACGTGGCTGATCAAGTACAGATCACGTGACTGAGCATGCATTGATCACGTGGCTATCATGCACTGATCACGTGACTTCGAATGCACTGATGACGTGGCTGATCAGGCACTGATCACATGGCTCATCATGCACTGATCACGTGTTTCTCAGGCAATGATCAGTGACTGACAGGCGCTGATCATGGGACTGTGCACGCACTGATCACGTGGCTATCATGCACTGATCACGTGACTGCGCATGCACTGATGACGTGGCTGATCGGGCACTGATCACGTGTTTATCAGGCAGTGATCAGTGACTGACAGGCACTGATCAGGGGACTGTGCACGCACTGATCAGGTGGCTGATCAGGAACTGACCACCTGACTGCGCATGCAGTGATCACGTGGCTGGTCGTTCACTGATCACATGTTTATCATACGGTGATAACGTGACTGAGAGGCGCTGATCACCTGACTGTGCCGTCAGTGATCACGTGGCTGAGCAGGCACTGATATTGTGACTGAGCATGCACTGATCATGTGCCGGGAGCCGGTGACGCATTCCACTCTCGACAAAGGTCATGAGGAAGGAGGCTCGGCATACGCAAATGCGGGATCGAGCCTCAGGAGTCCACCCGGATATTCTCGAGCATCTCCCCCCCAAAAAAACCAGAGTCTGCCTACTGTATTGCTTTGTGCTCTCACCTCTGATTTCACTGGGGGCTGTCCCCCACCACCATCTCGCTCTCTCTGTCAAAGAGTTAACTTACAGCTCCATTTCATAAAGTTCCTTGTCATTCTTCCCTTTAACTTCCAGCTGTGTCTCCATATGGAGCGCGGAACCCACCACGCTTAATAATTATGCCTGGGCTGATAAGACCCACTCGAGAAGGTGTCTAGTGTGAGGCACCTTCCGCTCTTGGAGAGGGCGCCTGCGGCCTACTTAAGTGGTGCAAACTTCTTGTCTTGAAGTTTGATTGGTCTTCCGCGTAAACCAAGCTACTCAGTCTCTTTTCTCCAATAAATTTTCCTACTGAGCTATCCTCATATTATTATTCCTGACATCTCTGATTAGCATATAAAGAGTCGCCTAGGCCATCTCTCCTTCGAATACCCTGGATCAGCTGGGGCTGGTCCCCGGCAGTTGGCGCCCAAACAGGGATCTCAGGAGGCAATACACAAAGAGCTGAGCAGACACGAACCACGCAATCAGCAGGCAAGAAGCATGGAGCTCAGCAGTGACGTATCATGCTGCTCAACTGGCAATAATCAAGCAGGTGACCTGGCAGGAATCACGCAGCTCAGCCGGCAATTGTCATGCAGATGAGCAGGCAGGAATCACGCAGCTCAGCAGGCCCTGTTCACTTGACTCTGCAGGCACTGATCACGTGGCTGATCAAGTACAGATCACGTGACTGAGCATGCACTGATCACGTGGCTATCATGCACTGATCACGTGACTTCGAATGCACTGATGACGTGGCTGATCAGGCACTGATCACATGGCTCATCATGCACTGATCACGTGTTTCTCAGGCAATGATCAGTGACTGACAGGCGCTGATCATGGGACTGTGCAGGCACTGATCACGTGGCTATCATGCACTGATCACGTGACTGCGCATGCACTGATGACGTGGCTGATCGGGCACTGATCACGTGTTTATCAGGCAGTGATCAGTGACTGACAGGCGCTGATCATGGGACTGTGCACGCACTCATCACGTGGCTGATCAGGAACTGACCACCTGACTGCGCATGCAGTGATCACGTGGCTGGTCGTTCACTGATCACATGTTTATCATACGGTGATCACGTGACTGAGAGGCGCTGATCACCTGACTGTGCCGTCAGTGATCACGTGGCTGAGCAGGCACTGATATTGTGACTGAGCATGCACTGATCATGTGCCGGGAGCCGGGGAGGCATTCCACTCTCGACAAAGGTCATGAGGAAGGAGGCTCGGCATACGCAAATGCGGGATCGAGCCTCAGGAGTCCACCCGGATATTCTCGAGCATCTCCCCCCCAAAAAAACCAGAGTCTGCCTACTGTATTGCTTTGTGCTCTCACCTCTGATTTCACTGGGGGCTGTCCCCCACCACCATCTCGCTCTCTCTGTCAAAGAGTTAACTTACAGCTCCATTTCATAAAGTTCCTTGTCATTCTTCCCTTTAACTTCCAGCTGAGTCTCCATCTGGAGTGCGGAACCCACCACGCTTACAAATTATGCCTGGGCTGCTAAGACCCACTCGAGAAGGTGTCTAGTGTGAGGCAACTTTCGCTATTCGAGAGGGCGCCTGCGGCCTACGTAAGTGGTGCAAACTTCTTGTCTTGAAGTTTGATTGGTCTTCCGCGTAAACCAAGCTACTCAGTCTCTTTTCTCCACCGAATTTTCCTACTGAGCTCTCCTCATACTATTATTCTTGACATCTCTGATTAGCATATAAATAGTCGCCTAGGCCATCTCTCCTTCGAATACCCTGGATCAGTTGGGGCTGGTCCCCGGCAGTTGGCGACCGAACAGGGACCTCAGGAGGCAATACTCAAAGAGCTGAGCAGACACGAACCACGCAATCAGCAGGCAATAAGCATGGAGCTCAGCAGTGACGTATCATGCTGCTCAACTGGCAATAATCAAGCAGGTGACCAGGCAGGAATCACGCAGCTCAGCCGGCAATTGTCATGCAGATGAGCCGGCAGGAATCACACAGCTCAGCAGGCCCTGATCACTTGACTCTGCAGGCACTGATCACGTGGCTGATCAAGTACAGATCACGTGACTGAGCATGCACTGATCACGTGGCTATCCTGCACTGATGACGTGACTGCGAATGCACTGATGACGTGGCTGATCAGGCACTGATCACATGGCTCATCATGCACTGATCACGTGTTTCTCAGGCAATGATCAGTGACTGACAGGCGCTGATCATGGGACTGTGCACGCACTGATCACGTGGCTATCATGCACTGATCACGTGACTGCGCATGCACTGATGACGTGGCTGTTCGGGCACTGATCACGTGTTTATCAGGCAGTGATCAGTGACTGACAGGCGCTGATCAGGGGACTGTGCACGCACTGATCAGGTGGCTGATCAGGAACTGACCACCTGACTGCGCATGCAGTGATCACGTGGCTGGTCGTTCACTGATCACATGTTTATCATACGGTGATCACGTGACTGAGAGGCGCTGATCACCTGACTGTGCCGTCAGTGATCACGTGGCTGAGCACTGGCACTGATATCGTGACTGAGCATGCACTGATCATGTGCCGGGAGCCGGGGAGGCATTCCACTCTCGACAAAGGTCATGAGGAAGGAGGCTCGGCATACGCAAATGCGGGATCGAGCCTCAGGAGTCCACCCGGATATTCTCGAGCATCTCCCCCCAAAAAAACCAGAGTCTGCCTACTGTATTGCTTTGTGCTCTCACCTCTGATTTCACTGGGGGCTGTCCCCCACCACCATCTCGCTCTCTCTGTCAAAGAGTTAACTTACAGCTCCATTTCATAAAGTTCCTTGTCATTCTTCCCTTTAACTTCCAGCTGTGTCTCCATCTGGAGCGCGGAACCCACCACGCTTAATAATTATGCCTGGGCTGCTAAGACCCACTCGAGAAGGTGTCTAGGGTGAGGCACCTTTCGCTATTCGAGAGGGCGCCTGCGGCCTACTTAAGTGGTGCAAACTTCTTGTCTTGAAGTTTGATTGGTCTTCCGCGTAAACCAAGCTACTCAGTCTCTTTTCTCCACCAAATTTTCCTACTGAGCTCTCCTCATATTATTATTCTTGACATCTCTGATTAGCATATAAATAGTCGCCTAGGCCATCTCTCCTTCGAATACCCTGGATCAGTTGGGGCTGGTCCCCGGCAGGTGGCGACCAAACAGGGACCTCAGGAGGCAATACACAAAGAGCTGAGCAGACACGAACCACGCAATCAGCAGGCAAGAAGCATGGAGCTCAGCAGTGACGAATCATGCTGCTCAACTGGCAATAATCAAGCAGGTGACCAGGCAGGAATCATGCAGCTCACCTGGCAATTGTCATGCAGATGAGCCGGCAGGAATCACGCAGCTCAGCAGGCCCTGATCACTTGACTCTGCAGGCACTGATCACGTGGCTGATCAAGTACAGATCACGTGACTGAGCATGCACTGATCACGTGGCTATCCTGCACTGATGACGTGACTGCGAATGCACTGATGACGTGGCCGATCAGGCACTGATCACATGGCTCATCATGCACTGATCACGTGTTTATCAGGCAATGATCAGTGACTGACAGGCGCTGATCATGGGACTGTGCACGCACTGATCACGTGGCTATCATGCACTGATCACGTGACAGCGCATGCACTGATGACGTGGCTGTTCGGGCACTGATCACGGGTTTATCAGGCAGTGATCAGTGACTGACAGGCGCTGATCAGGGGACTGTGCACGCACTGATCAGGTGGCTGATCAGGAACTGACCACCTGACTGCGCATGCAGTGATCACGTGGCTGGTCGTTCACTGATCACATGTTTATCATACGGTGATCACGTGACTGAGAGGCGCTGATCACCTGACTGTGCCGTCAGTGATCACGTGGCTGAGCAGGCACTGATATTGTGACTGAGCATGCACTGATCATGTGCCGGGAGCCGGGGAGGCATTCCACTCTCGACAAAGGTCATGAGGAAGGAGGCTCGGCATACGCAAATGCGGGATCGAGCCTCAGGAGTCCACCCGGATATTCTCGAGCATCTCCCCCCCCAAAAAAACCAGAGTCTGCCTACTGTATTGCTTTGTGCTCTCACCTCTGATTTCACTGGGGGCTGTCCCCCACCACCATCTCGCTCTCTCTGTCAAAGAGTTAACTTACAGCTCCATTTCATAAAGTTCCTTGTCATTCTTCCCTTTAACTTCCAGCTGAGTCTCCATATGGAGCGCGGAACCCACCACGCTTACAAATTATGCCTGGGCTGCTAAGACCCACTCGAGAAGGTGTCTAGTGTGAGGCACCTTTCGCTATTCGAGAGGGCGCCTGCGGCCTACGTAAGTGGTGCAAACTTCTTGTCTTGAAGTTTGATTGGTCTTCCGCGTAAACCAAGCTACTCAGTCTCTTTTCTCCAACGAATTTTCCTACTGAGCTCTCCTCATATTATTATTCTTGACATCTCTGATTAGCATATAAATAGTCGCCTAGGCCATCTCTCCTTCGAATACCCTGGATCAGTTGGGGCTGGTCCCCGGCAGGTGGCGACCGAACAGGGACCTCAGGAGGCAATACTCAAAGAGCTGAGCAGACACGAACCACGCAATCAGCAGGCAATAAGCATGGAGCTCAGCAGTGACGAATCATGCTGCTCAACTGGCAATAATCAAGCACGTGACCTGGCAGGAATCACGCAGCTCAGCTGGCAATTGTCATGCAGATGAGCCGGCAGGAATCACGCAGCTCAGCAGGCCCTGATCACTTGACTCTGCAGGCACTGATCACGTGGCTGATCAAGTACAGATCACGTGACTGAGCATGCATTGATCACGTGGCTATCATGCACTGATCACGTGACTTCGAATGCACTGATGACGTGGCCGATCAGGCACTGATCACATGGCTCATCATGCACTGATCACGTGTTTCTCAGGCAATGATCAGTGACTGACAGGCGCTGATCATGGGACTGTGCACGCACTGATCACTTGGCTATCATGCACTGATCACGTGACTGCGCATGCACTGATGACGTGGCTGATCGGGCACTGATCACGTGTTTATCAGGCAGTGATCAGTGACTGACAGGCGCTGATCATGGGACTGTGCACGCACTGATCACGTGGCTGATCAGGAACTGACCACCTGACTGCGCATGCAGTGATCACGTGGCTGGTCGTTCACTGATCACATGTTTATCATACGGTGATCACGTGACTGAGAGGCGCTGGTCACCTGACTGTGCCGTCAGTGATCACGTGGCTGATCATGCACTGATGCACTGATATTGTGACTGAGCATGCACTGATCATGTGCCGGGAGCCGGTGACGCATTCCACTCTCGACAAAGGTCATGAGGAAGGAGGCTCGGCATACGCAAATGCGGGATCGAGCCTCAGGAGTCCACCCGGATATTCTCGAGCATCTCCCCCCCAAAAAAACCAGAGTCTGCCTACTGTATTGCTTTGTGCTCTCACCTCTGATTTCACTGGGGGCTGTCCCCCACCACCATCTCGCTCTCTCTGTCAAAGAGTTAACTTACAGCTCCATTTCATAAAGTTCCTTGTCATTCTTCCCTTTAACTTCCAGGTGTGTCTCCATATGGAGTGCGGAACCGTCCACGCTTAAAAATTATGCCTGGGCTGCTAAGACCCACTCGAGAAGGTGTCTAGTGTGAGGCACCTTCCGCTCTTGGAGAGGGCGCCTGCGGCCTACGTAACTGGTGCAAACTTCTTCTCTTGAAGTTTGATTGGTCTTCCGCGTAAACCAAGCTACTCAGTCTCTTTTCTCCAATAAATTTTCCTACTGAGCTATCCTCATATTATTATTCCTGACATCTCTGATTAGCATATAAAGAGTCGCCTAGGCCATCTCTCCTTCGAATACCCTGGATCAGCTGGGGCTGGTCCCCGGCAGTTGGCGCCCAAACAGGGATCTCAGGAGGCAATACACAAAGAGCTGAGCAGACACGAACCACGCAATCAGCAGGCAAGAAGCATGGAGCTCAGCAGTGACGTATCATGCTGCTCAACTGGCAATAATCAAGCAGGTGACCTGGCAGGAATCACGCAGCTCAGCCGGCAATTGTCATGCAGATGAGCAGGCAGGAATCACGCAGCTCAGCAGGCCCTGTTCACTTGACTCTGCAGGCACTGATCACGTGGCTGATCAAGTACAGATCACGTGACTGAGCATGCATTGATCACGTGGCTCTCCTGCACTGATCACGTGACTGCGAATGCACTGATGACGTGGCCGATCAGGCACTGATCACATGGCTCATCATGCACTGATCACGTGTTTCTCAGGCAATGATCAGTGACTGACAGGCGCTGATCATGGGACTGTGCACGCACTGATCACTTGGCTATCATGCACTGATCACGTGACTGCGCATGCACTGATGACGTGGCTGATCGGGCACTGATCACGTGTTTATCAGGCAGTGATCAGTGACTGACAGGCGCTGATCATGGGACTGTGCACGCACTGATCAGGTGGCTGATCAGGAACTGACCACCTGACTGCGCATGCAGTGATCACGTGGCTGGTCGTTCACTGATCACATGTTTATCATACGGTGATCACGTGACTGAGAGGCGCTGATCACCTGACTGTGCCGTCAGTGATCACGTGGCTGATCATGCACTGATGCACTGATATTGTGACTGAGCATGCACTGATCATGTGCCGGGAGCCGGTGACGCATTCCACTCTCGACAAAGGTCATGAGGAAGGAGGCTCGGCATACGCAAATGCGGGATCGAGCCTCAGGAGTCCACCCGGATATTCTCGAGCATCTCCCCCCCCAAAAAAACCAGAGTCTGCCTACTGTATTGCTTTGTGCTCTCACCTCTGATTTCACTGGGGGCTGTCCCCCACCACCATCTCGCTCTCTCTGTCAAAGAGTTAACTTACAGCTCCATTTCATAAAGTTCCTTGTCATTCTTCCCTTTAACTTCCAGGTGTGTCTCCATATGGAGTGCGGAACCGTCCACGCTTAAAAATTATGCCTGGGCTGCTAAGACCCACTCGAGAAGGTGTCTAGTGTGAGGCACCTTCCGCTCTTGGAGAGGGCGCCTGCGGCCTACTTAACTGGTGCAAACTTCTTCTCTTGAAGTTTGATTGGTCTTCAACGTAAACCAAGCTACTCAGTCTCTTTTCTCCAATAAATTTTCCTACTGAGCTATCCTCATATTATTATTCCTGACATCTCTGATTAGCATATAAAGAGTCGCCTAGGCCATCTCTCCTTCGAATACCCTGGATCAGCTGGGGCTGGTCCCCGGCAGTTGGCGCCCAAACAGGGATCTCAGGAGGCAATACACAAAGAGCTGAGCAGACACGAACCACGCAATCAGCAGGCAAGAAGCATGGAGCTCAGCAGTGACGTATCATGCTGCTCAACTGGCAATAATCAAGCAGGTGACCTGGCAGGAATCACGCAGCTCAGCCGGCAATTGTCATGCAGATGAGCAGGCAGGAATCACACAGCTCAGCAGGCCCTGTTCACTTGACTCTGCAGGCACTGATCACGTGGCTGATCAAGTACAGATCACGTGACTGAGCATGCATTGATCACGTGGCTCTCCTGCACTGATCACGTGACTTCGAATGCACTGATGACGTGGCCGATCAGGCACTGATCACATGGCTCATCATGCACTGATCACGTGTTTCTCAGGCAATGATCAGTGACTGACAGGCGCTGATCATGGGACTGTGCACGCACTGATCACTTGGCTATCATGCACTGATCACGTGACTGCGCATGCACTGATGACGTGGCTGATCGGGCACTGATCACGTGTTTATCAGGCAGTGATCAGTGACTGACAGGCGCTGATCATGGGACTGTGCACGCACTGATCACGTGGCTGATCAGGAACTGACCACCTGACTGCGCATGCAGTGATCACGTGGCTGGTCGTTCACTGATCACATGTTTATCATACGGTGATCACGTGACTGAGAGGCGCTGGTCACCTGACTGTGCCGTCAGTGATCACGTGGCTGATCATGCACTGATGCACTGATATTGTGACTGAGCATGCACTGATCATGTGCCGGGAGCCGGTGACGCATTCCACTCTCGACAAAGGTCATGAGGAAGGAGGCTCGGCATACGCAAATGCGGGATCGAGCCTCAGGAGTCCACCCGGATATTCTCGAGCATCTCCCCCCCAAAAAAACCAGAGTCTGCCTACTGTATTGCTTTGTGCTCTCACCTCTGATTTCACTGGGGGCTGTCCCCCACCACCATCTCGCTCTCTCTGTCAAAGAGTTAACTTACAGCTCCATTTCATAAAGTTCCTTGTCATTCTTCCCTTTAACTTCCAGGTGTGTCTCCATATGGAGTGCGGAACCGTCCACGCTTAAAAATTATGCCTGGGCTGCTAAGACCCACTCGAGAAGGTGTCTAGTGTGAGGCACCTTCCGCTCTTGGAGAGGGCGCCTGCGGCCTACGTAACTGGTGCAAACTTCTTCTCTTGAAGTTTGATTGGTCTCCCGCGTAAACCAAGCTACTCAGTCTCTTTTCTCCAATAAATTTTCCTACTGAGCTATCCTCATATTATTATTCCTGACATCTCTGATTAGCATATAAAGAGTCGCCTAGGCCATCTCTCCTTCGAATACCCTGGATCAGCTGGGGCTGGTCCCCGGCAGTTGGCGCCCAAACAGGGATCTCAGGAGGCAATACACAAAGAGCTGAGCAGACACGAACCACGCAATCAGCAGGCAAGAAGCATGGAGCTCAGCAGTGACGTATCATGCTGCTCAACTGGCAATAATCAAGCAGGTGACCTGGCAGGAATCACGCAGCTCAGCCGGCAATTGTCATGCAGATGAGCAGGCAGGAATCACGCAGCTCAGCAGGCCCTGTTCACTTGACTCTGCAGGCACTGATCACGTGGCTGATCAAGTACAGATCACGTGACTGAGCATGCATTGATCACGTGGCTCTCCTGCACTGATCATGTGACTTCGAATGCACTGATGACGTGGCCGATCAGGCACTGATCACATGGCTCATCATGCACTGATCACGTGTTTCTCAGGCAATGATCAGTGACTGACAGGCGCTGATCATGGGACTGTGCACGCACTGATCACTTGGCTATCATGCACTGATCACGTGACTGCGCATGCACTGATGACGTGGCTGATCAGGCACTGATCACGTGTTTATCAGGCAGTGATCAGTGACTGACAGGCACTGATCATGGGACTGTGCACGCACTGATCACGTGGCTGATCAGGAACTGACCACCTGACTGCGCATGCAGTGATCACGTGGCTGGTCGTTCACTGATCACATGTTTATCATACGGTGATAACGTGACTGAGAGGCGCTGATCACCTGACTGTGCCGTCAGTGATCACGTGGCTGATCATGCACTGATGCACTGATATTGTGACTGAGCATGCACTGATCATGTGCCGGGAGCCGGTGACGCATTCCACTCTCGACAAAGGTCATGAGGAAGGAGGCTCGGCATACGCAAATGCGGGATGGAGCCTCAGGAGTCCACCCAGATATTCTCGAGCATCTCCCCCCCAAAAAAAACCAGAGTCTGCCTACTGTAATGCTTTGTGCTCTCACCTCTGATTTCACTGGGGGCTGTCCCCCACCACCATCTCGCTCTCTCTGTCAAGGAGTTAACTTACAGCTCCAATTAATAAAGTTCCTTGTCATTCTTCCCTTTAACTTCCAGCTGTGTCTCCATATGGAGTGCGGAACCCTCCACGCTTACTAATTATGCCTGGGCTGCTAAGACCCACTCGAGAAGGTGTCTAGTGTGAGGCACCTTCCGCTCTTCGAGAGGGCGCCTGCGGCCTACTTAACTGGTGCAAACTTCTTCTCTTGAAGTTTGATTGGTCTCCGCGTAAACCAAGCTACTCAGTCTCTTTTCTCCAATAAATTTTCCTACTGAGCTATCCTCATATTATTATTCCTGACATCTCTGATTAGCATATAAATAGTCGCCTAGGCCATCTCTCCTTCGAATACCCTGGATCAGCTGGGGCTGGTCCCTGGCAGTTGGCGCCCAAACAGGGATCTCAGGAGGCAATACACAAAGAGCTGAGCAGACACGAACCACGCAATCAGCAGGCAATAAGCATGGAGCTCAGCAGTGACGTATCATGCTGCTCAACTGGCAATAATCAAGCAGGTGACCTGGCAAGAATCACGCAGCTCAGCCGGCAATTGTCATGCATATGAGCCGATAGGAATCACGCAGCTCATCAGGCCCTGTTTACTTGACTCTGCAGGCACTGATCACGTGGCTGATCAAGTACAGATCACGTGACTGAGCATGCACTGATCACGTGGCTCTCCTGCACTGATCACGTGACTTCGAATGCACTGATGACGTGGCTGATCAGGCACTGATCACATGGCTCATCATGCACTGATCACGTGTTTCTCAGGCAATGATCAGTGACTGACAGGTGCTGATAATGGGACTGTGTACGCACTGATCACGTGGCTATCATGCACTGATCACCTGACTGCGCATGCACTGATGACGTGGCTGATCGGGCACTGATCACGTGTTTATCAGGCAGTGATCAGTGACTGACAGGTGCTGATCATGGGACTGTGCACGCACTGATCACGTGGCTGATCAGGAACTGACCACCTGACTGCGCATGCAGTGTTCACGTGGCTGATCGTTCACTGATCACGTGTTTGTCATACGGTGATCACGTGACTGAGAGGCGCTGATCACGAGACTGTGCCGTCAGTGATCACGTGGCTGATCATGCGCTGATATCGTGACTGAGCATGCACTGATCATGTGCCGGGAGCGGGTGAGGTATTCCACTCTGGACAAAGGTCATGAGGAAGGAGGTTCGGCATACGCAAATGCGGGATGGAGCCTCAGGAGTCCACCCGGATATTCTCGAGCATCTCCCCCCCCCAAAAATCCAGAGTCTGCCTACTGTATTGCTTTGTGCTCTCACCTCTGATTTCACTGGGGGCTGTCCCCCACCACCATCTCGCTCTCTCTGTCAAAGAGTTAACTTACAGCTCCAATTCATAAAGTTCCTTGTCATTCTTCCGTTTAACTTCCAGCTGAGTCTCCATCTGGAGCGCGGAACCCACCACGCTTACTAATAATGCCTGGGCTGCTAAGACCCACTCGAGAAGGTGTCTAGGGTGAGGCACCTTCCGCTATTCGAGAGGGCGCCTGCGGCCTACGTAACTGGTGCAAACTTCTTGTCTTGAAGTTTTAGTGGTCTCCCGTGTAAACCAAGCTACTCAGTCTCTTTTCTCCACCGAATTTTCCTACTGAGCTATCCTCATATTATTATTCCTGACATCTCTGATTAGCATATAAATAGTCGCCTAGGCCATCTCTCCTTCGAATACCCTGGATCAGCTGGGGCTGGTCCCCGGCAGTTGGCGCCCGAACAGGGATCTCAGGAGGCAATACTCAAAGAGCTGAGCAGACACGAACCACGCAATCAGCAGGCAATAAGCATGGAGCTCAGCAGTGACGTATCATGCTGCTCAACTGGCAATAATCAAGCAGGTGACCTGGCAGGAATCACGCAGCTCAGCTGGCAATTGTCAAGCAGATGAGCCGACAGGAATCACGCAGCTCAGCTGGCAATTGTCATGCAGATGAGCCGACAGGAATCACGCAGCTCAGCCGGCAATTGTCATGCAGATGAGCAGGCAGGAATCACGCAGCTCAGCAGGCCCTGTTCACTTGACTCTGCAGGCACTGATCACGTGGCGGATCAAGTACAGATCACGTGTTTATCAGGCAGTGATCGGTGACTCACAGGCGCTAATCATGGGACTGTGCACGCACTGATCACGTGGCTATCATGCACCGATCACGTAACTGATCATGCACTGATGACGTGGCTGATCAGGCACTGATCACATGGCTCATCATGCACTGATCACCTGTTTCTCAGGCAATGATCAGTGACTGACAGGCGCTGATCATGGGACTGTGCACGCACTGATCTCGTGGCAGATCAGGAACTGACCACCTGACTGCGCATGCAGTGATCACGTGGCTGGTCGTTCAGTGATCACGTGTTTATCATACGGTGATCACGTGACTGAGAGGCGCTGATCACGTGACTGTGCCGTCAGTGATCAAGTGGCTGATCATTCACTGATGCACTGATATTGTGACTGAGCATGCACTGATCATGTGCCGGGAGCCGGTGACGCATTCCACTCTGGACAAAGGTCATGAGGAAGGAGGCCCGGCAAACGCAAATGTGGGATCGAGCCTCAGGAGTCCACCCGGATATTCTCGAGCTTCTCCCCCCCAAAAAAACCAGAGTCTGCCTACTGTATTGCTTTGTGCTCTCACCTCTGATTTCACTGGGGGCTGTCCCCCACCACCATCTCGCTCTCTCTGTCAAAGAGTTAACTTACAGCTCCAATTCATAAAGTTCCTTGTCATTCTTCCCTTTAACTTCCAGCTGAGTCTCCATCTGTAGCTCGGTACCCACCACGCCTTTTAATTATGCCTGGGCTGGTAAGACCCACTCGAGAAGGTGTCTAGCGTGAGGCACCTTCCGCTATTCAAGAGGCCTCACACTAGACACCTTCTCGATCCCGCATGTGCGTATGCCGAGCCTCCTTGCTCATGACCTTTTTCCAGAGTTGAATGCCTACCCGGCTCCCGGCACATGATCAGTGCATGCTCAGTCACGATATCAGTGTATAATCAGCCACGTGATCACTGACTGCAGTCACGTGATCAGCGCCTCTCAGTCACGAGATCACCGTATGATAAACACGTGATCAGTGAATGATCAGCCACGTGATCACTGCATGCTCAGTCAGGTGGTCAGATCCTGATCAGCCACGTGATCAGTGCGTGCACCGTCACATGATCAGCGCCTGTCAGTCACTGATCACTGCATGAGAAACACGTGTTCAGTGCATGAGGAGCCACGTGATCAGTGCCTGATAATCCACGTCATCAGTGCATGTGTAGTCACGTGATCAGTGCATGATAGCCACGTGATCAGTGCATGCTCAGTCACGTGATCTGTACGTGATCAGCCACGTGATCAGTGCCTGCAGAGTCACGGGATCAGGGCCTGCTGAGCTGCGTGATTCCTGCCGGCTCATCTGCATGATAATTGCCAGTGAGCTTTGTGATTCCTGTCTGCTCATCTGCTTGACAATTGCCAGCTGAGCTGCGTGATTCCTGTCTGCTCACCTGCTTGACAATTGCCAGCTGAGCAGCATGATTCGTCACTGCTGAGCTCCATGCTTATTGCCTGTTGATTGCGTGGTTCGTGTCTGCTCAGCCATTTGATTATTGCCTCCTGAAGACCCTGTTCTGGCCCCACCTGCCGAGGACAAGCCCCAGCTGATCCAGGGTATTCAAAGGAGAGATGGCCTAGGCGTCTATTTATATGCTAATCCGAGATATCAAGAATAATAGTATGAGGATAGCTCAGTTGGAAAATTCGGTGGATAAAAGAGACTGAGTAGCTTGGTTTACGCGGGAGACCAATACAACTTCAAGACAAGAAGTCTGCTGGACTTACGTAGGCCGCAGGCGCCCTCTGGAATAGTGGAAGGTGCTTCACCCTAGACACCTTACCGAGTGGGTCTTAGCAGCCCAGGCATAATTAGTAAGCGTGGTGGGTTCCGCGCTCCAGATGGAGACTCACCTGGAAGTTACAGGGAAGAATGACAAGGAACTTTATGAATTGGAGCTGTAAGTTAACTCTTTGACAGAGAGAGCGAGATGGTGGTGGGGGACAGCCCCATGTAAAATCAGAGGTGAGAGCACAAAGCATTAAAGTAGGCAGACTCTGGTTTTTTTTGGGGGGTAGATGCTGGATAATATCCGGGTGGATTCCTGAGGTTCGACCCCGCATTTGCGTATGCCAAGCCTCCTTCCTCATGACCTTTGTCCAGAGTGCAATGCCTCATCGGCTCCCGGCACATGATCAGTGCAAGCTCAGTCACGATATCAGTGCATGATCAGCCACGTGATCACTGACTGCACAGTCACGTGATCAGCGCCTCTCAGTCACGTGATCACCGTATGATAAACACGTGATCAGTGAATGATCAGCCACCTGATCACTGCATGCTCAGTCAGGTGGTCAGTTCCTGATCCGCCACGTGATCAGTGCCTGCACAGGCACATGATCACCGCCTGTCAGTCACTGATCACTGCAGGAGAAACACCTGATCAGTGCATGATGAGCAACGTGATCAGTGCCTGATCATCCACATCATCAGTGCATGGGCAGTCACGTGATCAGTGCATGATAGCCACATGATCCGTGCCTGATCATCCAGTTCATCAATGCATGCGCAGTCACGTGATCAGTTCATGATAGCCACGTGTTCAGTGCATGCTCAGTCTCGTGATCAGTACTTGATCAGCCACGTGATCAGGGCCTGCAGAGTCACGTGATCAGGGCCTGCTGTGCTGGGTTATTCCTGCCGGCTCATCTGCATGATAACTGCCAATGAGCTGCGTGATTCCTGTCTGCTCATCTGCTTGACAATTGCCAGCTGAGCTGCGTGATTCCTGCCTGGTCACCTGCTTGATTATTGCCAGTTGAGCAGCATGATTCTTCACTGCTGAGCTCCATGCTTGTTGCCTGCTGATTGCGTGGTTCATGTCTGCTCAGCTCTGTGATGATTACCTCCTGAAGGCCCTGTTCGGGCGCCACCTGCCTGGGACCAGCCCCAGCTGATCCAGGGTATTCGCAGGAGAGACGGCCTAGGCGACTATTTATATGCTCATCAGAGATATCAAGAATAATAGTATGAGGATAGCTCAATAGGAAAATTCGGGGGAGAAAAGAGACTGAGTAGCTTGGTTTACGCGGGAGACCAATCAAACTTCAAGACAAGAAGTTTGCACCACTTACGTAGGCCACAGGCCCCCTCTGGAATAGCGGAATTTGCCTCACCCTAGACACCTTCTCGAGTGGTCTTAGCAGCCCAGGCATAATTAGTAAGCGTGGTGGGTTCCGTGCTCCAGATGGAGACTGAGCTGGAAGTTAAAGGGAAGAATGACAAGGAATTTTATGAATTGGAGCTGTAAGTTAACACATTGACAGAGAGAGCGAGATGGTGGTGGGGGACAGCCCCCAGTAAAATCAGAGGTGAGAGCACAAATCAATAAAGTAAGCAGACTCTGGTTTTTTGGGGGGTAGATGCTCGAGAATATCCGGGTGCTCTCCTGAGGCTCGATCCCGAATTTGCGTATGCCGAGCCTCCTTGCTCATGACCTTTGTCCAGAGTGGAATGCCTCCCCGGCTCCCGGCACATGATCAGTGCATGCTCAGTCATGATATCAGTGTATGATCAGCCACGTGATCACTGACTGCAGTCATGTGATCAGCGCCTCTCAGTCACGAGATCACCGTATGATAAACACGTGATCAGTGAACGATCAGCCACGTGATCACTGCATGCTCAGTCAGGTGGTCAGATCCTGATCAGCCACGTGATCAGTGCGTGCACCGTCACATGATCAGTGCCTGTCAGTCACTGATCACTGCATGAGAAACACGTGTTCAGTGCATGTGGAGCCACGTGATCAGTGCCTGATCATCCACGTCATCAGTGCATGTGTAGTCACGTGATCAGTGCATGATAGCCACGTGATCAGTGCATGCTCAGTCACGTGATCTGTACGTGATCAGCCACGTGATCAGTGCCTGCAGAGTCACGGGATCAGGGCCTGCTGAGCTGCGTGATTCCTGTCTGCTCATCTGCTTGACAATTGCCAGCTGAGCAGCATGATTCGTCACTGCTAAGCTTCATGCTTATTGCCTGTTGATTGCGTGGTTCGTGTCTGCTCAGCCATTTGATTATTGCCTCCTGAAGACCCTGTTCTGGCCCCACCTGCCGAGGACAAGCCCCAGCTGATCCAGGGTATTCAAAGGAGAGATGGCCTAGGCGTCTATTTATATGCTAATCCGAGATATCAAGAATAATAGTATGAGGATAGCTCAGTTGGAAAATTCGGTGGATAAAAGAGACTGAGTAGCTTGGTTTACGCGGGAGACCAATACAACTTCAAGACAAGAAGTCTGCTGGACTTACGTAGGCCGCAGGCGCCCTCTGGAATAGTGGAAGGTGCTTCACCCTAGACACCTTACCGAGTGGGTCTTAGCAGCCCAGGCATAATTAGTAAGCGTGGTGGGTTCCGCGCTCCAGATGGAGACTCACCTGGAAGTTACAGGGAAGAATGAAAAGGAACTTTATGAATTGGAGCTGTAAGTTAACTCTTTGACAGAGAGAGCGAGATGGTGGTGGGGGACAGCCCCATGTAAAATCAGAGGTGAGAGCACAAAGCATTAAAGTAGGCAGACTCTGGTTTTTTTGGGGGGGTAGATGCTGGATAATATCCGGGTGGATTCCTGAGGTTTGACCCCGCATTTGCATATGCCAAGCCTCCTTCCTCATGACCTTTGTCCAGAGTGCAATGCCTCATCGGCTCCCGGCACATGATCAGTGCAAGCTCAGTCACAATATCAGTGCATGATCAGCCACGTGATCACTGACTGCACAGTCACGTGATCAGCGCCTCTCAGTCACGTGATCACCGTATGATAAACACGTGATCAGTGAATGATCAGCCACCTGATCACTGCATGCTCAGTCAGGTGGTCAGTTCCTGATCCGCCACATGATCAGTGCCTGCACAGGCACATGATCACCGCATGTCAGTCACTGATCACTGCAGGAGAAACACCTGATCAGTGCATGATGAGCCACGTGATCAGTGCCTGATCATCCACATCATCAGTGTATGCACAGTCACGTGATCAGTGCATGATCAGTCACGTGATCAGTGCATGATCAGTCACGTGATCAGTGAATGATAGACACCTGATCAGTGCATGATAGCCACCTGATCAGTGCATGATAGCCACGTGATCAGTGCATGAACAGTCACGTGATCGGTGAATGATAGCCACTTGATCAGTGCATGATAACCACGTAATCAGTGCATGATCAGTCACGGATCAGTACATGATCAGTCACGTGATCAGTGAATGATAGCCACCTGATCAGTGCATGATAGTCCCGTAATTGGTGAATGATAGCCACTTGATCAGTGCATGATAACCACATAATCAGTGAATGATCAGTCACGTGATCAGTGCATACGCAGTCACGTGATCAGTGCATGATAGGTAGGTGATCAGTGCATGATCAGCAACGTGAGCACTGCATGATAGCCTGATCAGTGAGTGAGAGCCACCTGATCCGTGCATAATAGCCACGTGATC
This sequence comes from Bos javanicus, assembly GCF_032452875.1. NCBI lineage: Eukaryota > Metazoa > Chordata > Mammalia > Artiodactyla > Bovidae > Bos > Bos javanicus. The sequence continues at coordinate 731,284 of NW_026893615.1, forward strand.
AGTGCATGATCAGTCACATGATCAGTGCATGATCAGTCACGTGATCAGTGACTGATAGCCACCTGATCAGTTCATGATATCCACCTGATCAGTGCATTATAGCCAGGTGATCAGTGCATGATGAGTCACGGATCAGTGCATGATCAGTCACGTGATCAGTTCATGATCAGTCACATGATCAGTGAATGATAGCCACCTGATCAGTGCATAATAGCCACCTGATCATTATATGATCAGTCACGTGGTCAGTGCATGATCAGCCACGTGATCAGGGAATGATAGCCAGCTGATCAGTGCCTGATAGCCACGTGTTCAGTTCATGATCAGCCACGTGATCAGTGTAAGATCAGCCACGTGATCAGTGCATGATCACTCACGTGATCAGTGCATGATCAGCCACGTGATCAGTGCATGATCAGTCACATGATCAGTGAATGATAGCCACCTGATCAGTGCATAAGAGCCACGTGAACAGTGCATGATCAGTCACGTGATCAGTGCATGATAGCTACGTGATCAGTGAATGATAGCCACCTGATCAGTGCATGATAGCCACGTGATCAGTGCATGATCAGCCACGTGACCAGTGAATGATAGCCACCTGATCAGAGCATGATAGCGACGTGATCAGTGCATGATAGACACCTGATCAGTGCATGATCAGACACATGATCAGTGCATGATCCATTACGTGATCAGTGCATGCGCAGTCAGGTGATCCGGGCATGATAGCCACGTGATTAGTGCATGATCATTCACATAATCAGTGCATGATCAGCCACGTGACCAGTGAATGATAGCCACCTGATCAGTGCATGATAGCCACGTGATCAGTGCATGAGAAGTCATGTAGTCAATGCATGATAGCGCCGTAATCAGTGCAAGATCAGTCCCGTGATGAGTGTATGATCAGCCAAGTGATCAGTGCAAGATAGCTACGTGATCAGTGCATGATCAGTCACATGATCAGTGCATGATCAGCCACGTCATCAGTGCATGATAGCCACGTGAGCAGTGCATACAATTACGTGATCAGTGCATGCACAATCATGTGATCAGTGCATGATAGCCACGTGATCAGTGCATGATCAGTCACGTGATCAGTGCATGATCAGCCACGTGATCAGTGCATGATTAGCCACATGACCAGTGCATGATCAATTACGTGATCAGTGCATGAGCAGTCAAGTGACCAGTACATGGTAGCGAAGTGATCATTGCATGACCAGACACGTGAGCAGTGCATGATAGCCACGTGATCAGTGCATGATCAGCCACGTGATCAGTGCATAATCAGTCACGTGATCAGTGCATGGTCAGTCACGTGATCAGTGCATGATCATCCACGTGATCAGTGCATGAAAAGTCATGTAGTCAATGCATGATAGCGCCGTAATCAGTGCAAGGTCAGTCCCGTGATGAGTGTATGATCAGCCAAGTGATCAGTGCAAGATAGCTACGTGATCAGTGCATGATCAGTCACATGATCAGTGCATGATCAGCCACGTCATCAGTGCATGATAGCCACGTGAGCAGTGCATACAATTACGTGATCAGTGCATGCGCAATCATGTGATCACTGCATGAGAGCCACGTGATCAGTGCATGATCATTCACGTGATAGGTGTGTGATCAGCGACGTGAACAGTGCATGCTCAGTCACGTGATCAGGGCCTGCTGAGCTGCCTGATTACTGTCTGCTCATCTGCTTGACAATTGCCAGCTGAGTTGTACGATTCCTGCCTGTCATCTCCTTGACAATTGCCACCTGTGCTGCATAATTCCTGCCTGCTCATCTACTTGATTATTGCCACCTGAGCAGCATGATTTCTCAAAGCTGAGTTCCATGATTATAACCTGCTGACTGATTCCTGCCTACTCAGCTCTTTGTTCAGTGCCTCCAGATGCACATGATCAGTGTGTGACACCAAACATGATCAGCACATGATCAGTCACATGATGAATGCATGATAAGCCAGGTGATCAGTGCATGATCAATTACGTGATCAGTGCATGATCAGTCATGTGACCAGTACATGGTGGCTGCGTAATCACTGCATGATCAGCCACGTGAGCAGTGCATGATAGCCACGTGATCAGTGCATGATAAGTCACGTGATCAGTGAATGTTCAGTCACGTGTTCAGTGCATGATCAATTACGTGATCAGTGCATGATCACTCACGGGACCAGTACATGGTAGCTAGGTGATCATTGCATGATCAGCCACGTGATCAGTGCATTTTCAATTACGTGATCAGTGCAGGATCAGTTACGTGAGCAGTGTATGATCAGCCACGTGATTAGTGCATGCTCAGACATGTGAACAGTGTATGATTAGCCACGTGATCAGTGCATGATATCCATGTGATCAGTGCTTGATCAATCACGTGATCAGTGTATGATCAGCCAGGTGAACAGTGCATGCTCAGTCACGTGATCAGGGCCTGCTGAGCTGCGTGATTCCTGTCTGCTCATCTGCTTGACAATTGCCAGCTGTGCTGTGTAATTCCTGCCTTCTCAGCTGCTTGATTATTGCCAGCTGAGCAGCATGATACCTCACACCTGAGTTCGATGATTATTGCCTGCTGACTGTTTGATTCGTGCCTACTCAGCTCTTTGTTTATTGCCTCCAGAGGCACATGATCAGTGTATGATAGCAAACATGCTCAGCGCATGATCAGTCACATGGTCAGCGCCATTAAGTCACGTGATCACTACATGATAGTCATGTGATCAGTCCATGCTCAGTCACAGTATCAGTGCATGATCAGCCACGTGATCAGTGCATGATAGCCACGTGATCATTGCATGATAGCCACGTGATCAGTGCATGATCAGCCAAGTGATCAGTGAATGATTGCTACGTGTTCAGTTCAAGATTAGTCACGTGATCTGTGCATGACCAGGCAGGTGATCAGTGTATGATCAGCCACGTGAACAGTGCATGATAGCCACGTGATCAGTGCATGATTAGTCACCTGATGGGTGTATGATCAGTCACGTGACCGCTACAAGATAGCTACATGATCATTGCATGATCAGCCACGTGAGTAATGCATGATAGCCACGTGATCAGTGCATGATCAGTGACGTGATCAGTGCATGATCAGTCATGTAATCTGTGCATGACCAGGCACGTGATCAGTGTATGACCAGCCATGTGATCAGTGCATGATAGCTACGTGATCAGTGCATGATAAGTCACGTGATCAGTGCATGATCAGTCACGTGATCAGTGCATGATCAGCCACATGATCAGTGCATGATCAATTACGTCATCAGTGCATGATCAGTCACGTGACCAGTACATGGTAGCTGCGTGATCAGTGTATGACCAGCCAAGTGATCAGTGCATGATAGCCACGTGATCAGTGCATGATCAGTCACGTGATCAGTGCATGATCAGTCACGTGATCATTGCATGATCAGCCACATGATCAGTGCATGATCAGTCACGTGACCAGCACATGGTAGCTGCGTGATCATTTCATGATCAGCCACGTTAGCAGTGCATGATAGCCACGTGATAAGTGCTTGATCAGCCACGTGATTAGTGCATGATCAATTACGTGATCAGTGCAAGATCAGTCACGTGACCAGTACATGGTAGCTACATGATCATTGCATGATCAGCCACGTGATCAGTGCATGATAGCCACGTGATCAGTGCATGATAGCCACGTGATCAGTGCATGATAGCCACGTGATCAGTGCATGATAGCCACATGATCAGTGCATGATCAGTCACGTGACCAGCACATGGTAGCTGCGTGATCATTTCATGATCAGCCACATTAGCAGTGCATGATAGCCACGTGATAAGTGCTTGATCAGCCACGTGATTAGTGCATAATCAATTACGTGATCAGTGCAAGATCAGTCACGTGACCAGTACATGGTAGCTACATGATCATTGCATGATCAGCCACGTGATCAGTGCATGATAGCCACGTGATCAGTGCATGATAGCCACGTGATCAGTGCATGATCAGTCACGTGATACGTGTGTGATCAGCCACGTGATCCGTGCATGATATCCACGTGATCAGTGAATGATAGCAACGTGATCAGTGCATGATAACCACGTGATCAGTGCATGATCAGTCACGTGATACGTGTGTGATCAGCCACGTGATCAGTGCATGATGAGTCAGGTGAACAGTGCAGGATTCATTACGAGATCAGTGCATGATCAGTCACGTGACCAGTAAATGGTTGCTACGTGAACATTGCATGATCAGCCACGTGAGCAGTGCATGATAGCCACGTGATCAGTGCGTGATCAGTCACGTGATCAGTACATGATCAGTCACGTGAACAGTGCATGATCATTTATGTGATCTGAGCATGATCAGTCACGTGACCATAGCATGGTAGCCTCCGTGATGTGTGCATGATCAGTTACGTGAGCAGAATATGATCAGCCACTTGATCAGTGCATGAGTGCCACATGATCAGTGCATGATCAGTCACGTGACAAGTGTGTGATAAGCCACGTGAACAGTGCATGTTCATCCACGTGATCACTGCATGATATCCACGTGATCAGTGCATGATCAGTTACGTGAACAGTGTATGATCAGCCACGTGAGCAGTGTATGGTCAGACACGTGAACAGTGGATGATCAAACACGTGATCAGTGCATGATATCCACGTGATCAGTGCATGATGTGTCTCGTGAACAGTGCATGATCAGTCACGTGTTCAGTGCATGATCAATTACGTGATCAGTGCATGATCACTCACGGGACCAGTACATGGTAGCTAGGTGATCATTGCATGATCAGCCACGTGATCAGTACATGATCAATTACGTGATCAGTGCAGGATCAGTTACGTGAGCAGTGTATGATCAGCCACGTGATCAGTGCATGCTCAGACATGTGAACAGTGTATGATTAGCCACGTGATCAGTGCATGATATCCATGTGATCAGTGCTTGATCAATCACGTGATCAGTGTATGATCAGCCAGGTGAACAGTGCATGCTCAGTCACGTGATCAGGGCCTGCTGAGCTGCGTGATTCTGTCTGCTCATCTGCTTGACAATTGCCAGCTGTGCTGTGTAATTCCTGCCTTCTCAGCTGCTTGATTATTGCCAGCTGAGCAGCATGATACCTCACACCTGAGTTCGATGATTATTGCCTGCTGACTGTTTGATTCGTGCCTACTCAGCTCTTTGTTTATTGCCTCCAGAGGCACATGATCAGTGTATGATAGCAAACATGCTCAGCGCATGATCAGTCACATGGTCAGCGCCATTAAGTCACGTGATCACTACATGATAGTCATGTGATCAGTCCATGCTCAGTCACAGTATCAGTGCATGATCAGCCACGTGATCAGTGCATGATAGCCACGTGATCATTGCATGATAGCCACGTGATCAGTGCATGATCAGCCAAGTGATCAGTGAATGATTGCTACGTGTTCAGTTCATGATTAGTCACGTGATCTGTGCATGACCAGGCAGGTGATCAGTGTATGATCAGCCACGTGAACAGTGCATGATAGCCACGTGATCAGTGCATGATTAGTCACCTGATGGGTGTATGATCAGTCACGTGACCGCTACAAGATAGCTACATGATCATTGCATGATAGCTAGTAGCAATGCATGATAGCCACGTGATCAGTGCATGATAGGACGTGATCAGTGCATGATCAGTCATGTAATCTGTGCATGACCAGGCACGTGATCAGTGTATGACCAGCCATGTGATCAGTGCATGATAGCCACGTGATCAGTGCATGATAAGTCACGTGATCAGTGCATGATCAGTCACGTGATCAGTGCATGATCAGCCACATGATCAGTGCATGATCAATTACGTCATCAGTGCATGATCAGTCACGTGACCAGTACATGGTAGCTGCGTGATCAGTGTATGACCAGCCAAGTGATCAGTGCATGATAGCCACGTGATCAGTGCATGATCAGTCACGTGATCAGTGCATGATCAGTCACGTGATCATTGCATGATCAGCCACATGATCAGTGCATGATCAGTCACGTGACCAGCACATGGTAGCTGCGTGATCATTTCATGATCAGCCACGTTAGCAGTGCATGATAGCCACGTGATAAGTGCTTGATCAGCCACGTGATTAGTGCATGATCAATTATGTGATCAGTGCAAGATCAGTCACGTGACCAGTACATGGTAGCTACATGATCATTGCATGATCAGCCACGTGATCAGTGCATGATAGCCACGTGATCAGTGCATGATAGCCACGTGATCAGTGCATGATAGCCACGTGATCAGTGCATGATAGCCACATGATCAGTGCATGATCAGTCACGTGACCAGCACATGGTAGCTGCGTGATCATTTCATGATCAGCCACGTTAGCAGTGCATGATAGCCACGTGATAAGTGCTTGATCAGCCACGTGATTAGTGCATAATCAATTACGTGATCAGTGCAAGATCAGTCACGTGACCAGTACATGGTAGCTACATGATCATTGCATGATCAGCCACGTGATCAGTGCATGATAGCCACGTGATCAGTGCATGATAGCCACGTGATCAGTGCATGATCAGTCACGTGATACGTGTGTGATCAGCCACGTGATCCGTGCATGATATCCACGTGATCAGTGAATGATAGCAACGTGATCAGTGCATGATAACCACGTGATCAGTGCATGATCAGTCACGTGATACGTGTGTGATCAGCCACGTGATCAGTGCATGATGAGTCAGGTGAACAGTGCAGGATTCATTACGAGATCAGTGCATGATCAGTCACGTGACCAGTAAATGGTTGCTACGTGAACATTGCATGATCAGCCACGTGAGCAGTGCATGATAGCCACGTGATCAGTGCGTGATCAGTCACGTGATCAGTACATGATCAGTCACGTGAACAGTGCATGATCATTTATGTGATCTGAGCATGATCAGTCACGTGACCAGTATATGGTAGCTACGTGAACATTGCATGACCAGCCAGGTGAGAAGTGCATGATAGCCACCTGATGTGTGCATGATCAGTTACGTGAGCAGAATATGATCAGCCACTTGATCAGTGCATGAGTGCCACGTGATCAGTGCATGATCAGTCACGTGACAAGTGTGTGATAAGCCACGTGAACAGTGCATGTTCATCCACGTGATCACTGCATGATATCCACGTGATCAGTGCATGATCAGTTACGTGAACAGTGTATGATCAGCCACGTGAGCAGTGTATGGTCAGACACGTGAACAGTGGATGATCAAACACGTGATCAGTGCATGATATCCACGTGATCAGTGCATGATGTGTCTCGTGAACAGTGCATGATCAGTCACGTGTTCAGTGCATGATCAATTACGTGATCAGTGCATGATCACTCACGGGACCAGTACATGGTAGCTAGGTGATCATTGCATGATCAGCCACGTGATCAGTACATGATCAATTACGTGATCAGTGCAGGATCAGTTACGTGAGCAGTGTATGATCAGCCACGTGATCAGTGCATGCTCAGACATGTGAACAGTGTATGATTAGCCACGTGATCAGTGCATGATATCCATGTGATCAGTGCTTGATCAATCACGTGATCAGTGTATGATCAGCCAGGTGAACAGTGCATGCTCAGTCACGTGATCAGGGCCTGCTGAGCTGCGTGATTCAGTGCATGCTCAGTCACGTGATCAGTAATGATCAGTCAGCGTGATTATTGCCTGCTCAGTCACGTGATCAGTGCCATGATTAGCACTGTGATCAGTGCCTGCCTAGCTCATGAGTATTGCCTCCAGAGCCACATGATCAGTGCATGATAGCCCATGATCAGTGCATGATCAGTCACATGATCAGTGCATGATAGCTACGTGATCAGTGCATGATCAGTCACGTGATCAGTGCATGATCAGTCACGTATCAGTGCATGATCAGCCACGTGATCAGTGCATGATAGTCACGTGATCAGTGCATGATCAGCCACGTGATCAGTGCATGATCAGTCACGTGATCAGTGCATGATCAGCCACGTGATCAGTGCATGATCAGTCACGTGATCAGTGCATGATCAGGCGTGATCAGTGCATGATCAGTGCGTGATCAGCCACGTGATCAGTGCATGATCAGCCTGTGATCAGTGACAGCCACCTGTCTGCATGATTACTGCATGATCATTGCATGATCAGCCACGTGAGCAGCATGATAGCCACGTGATGAGTTCATGATCAGTGACGTGATCAGTGCATGATCAGTCGTGATCAGTGCATGATCAGGCACGTGATCAGTGCATGATCAGCCACGTGATCAGTGCATGATAGCCACGTGATCAGTGCATGATCAGCCACGTGATCAGTGCATGATCAGTCACGTGATCAGTGCATGATCAGCCACGTGATCAGTGCATGATCAATTACGTGATCAGTGCATGATCAGCCACGTGATCAGTGCATGATAGCTACGTGATCAGTGCATGATCAGCCACGTGATCAGTGCATGATAGCCACGTGATCAGTGCATGATCAGTCACGTGATCAGTGCATGATCATCCACGTGATCAGTGCATGATCATTCACGTGATCAGTGCATGATCAGTCACGTGATCAGTGCATGATCAGCACGTGATCAGTGCATGATCAGCCACGTGATCAGTGCATGATAGCCACGTGATCAGTGCATGATCAGCCACGTGATCAGTGCATGATCAGTCACGTGATCAGTGCATGATCAGTCACGTGACCAGTACATGATAGCTGTGATCAGTGCATGATCAGTCACGTGATCAGTGCATGATAGCCACGTGATCAGTGCATGATCAGCCACGTGATCAGTGCATGATCAGCCACGTGATCAGTGCATGATCAGCCACGTGATCAGTGCATGATCAGCCACGTGATCAGTGCATGATCAGCACGTGATCAGTGCATGATCAGCCACGTGATCAGTGCATGATAGCCACGTGATCAGTGCATGATCAGCCACGTGATCAGTGCATGATCAATCACGTGATCAGTGCATGATCAGCACGTGACAGTGCATGTAGCTGCGTGATCATTGCATGATCAGCCACGTGATCAGTGCATGATAGCTGCGTGATCATTGCCATGATCAGCATGATCAGTCACATGATGAGTCCATGATCAGTGCATGATCACGTGATCAGTGCATGATATCAGCACGTGATCAGTGCATGATAGCACGTGATCAGTGCATGATAGCCACGTGATCAGTGCATGATCAGTCACGTGATCAGTGTCATCAGCCACGTGATCAGTGCATGATCAGTCACGTGATCAGTGCATGATCAGCCGTGATCAGTGCATGATCAGCCACGTGATCAGTGCATGATTGCACGTGATCAGTGCATGATCAGCCACGTGATCAGTGCATGATAGTCACGTGATCAGTGCATGATCAGTCACGTGATCAGTGCATGATCAGTCACGTGATCAGTGCATGATAGCCACGTGATCTGCATGATCAGTCACGTGATGGGTGTATGATCATTCACGACCATTGCATGGTCAGCCACTGATCAGTGTATGATCAGCCACGTGATCAGTGCATGATCAGTCACGTGATCAGTGCATGATCAGTCACGTGATCTGTGAGCATGATCAGTGCATGATCAGTCACGTGATCAGTGCATGATAGCCACGTGATCAGTGCATGATCAGTTACGTGAGAGTGCATGATCAGCCACGTGATCAGTGCATGATCAGACACGTGAACAGTGTATGATCAGCCACGTGATCAGTGCATGAGTCCAAGTGATCAGTGCATGATCAGTCACGTGATCAGTGTATGATCAGCCACGTGATCAGTGCATGCTCAGTCACGTGATCAGGGCCTGCTGAGCTGCGTGATTACTGTCTGCTCATCTGCTTGACAATTGCCAGCTGAGCTGCACGATTCATGCCTGTCATCTGCTTGACAATTGCCAGCTGTGCTGCTAATTCCTGCCTGCTCAGCTGCTTGATTATTGCCAGCTGAGCAGCATGATTCTCACACCTGAGTTCCATGATTATTGCCTGCTGACGTGATTCAGTGCATGATCAGCTCTTGATCAGTGCCTGAGAGTCACATGATCAGTGCATGATAGCAACATGATCAGCGCATGATCAGTCACATGATCAGCGCCATTAAGTCACGTGATCAGTGCATGATAGTCCGTGATCAGTGCATGATCAGTCACGGTATCAGTGCATGATCAGCCACGTGATCAGTGCATTAAGGCACGTGATCAGTATGATCAGTCACGTGATCAGTGCATGATCAGTCACGGTGATCAGTGCATGATCAGTCACGTGATCAGTGCATGATCAGCCACGTGATCAGTGCATGATAGCTATGTGATCAGTTCATGATCAGCACGTGATCTGTGCATCAGCAGGTGATCAGTGCATGATAGCACGTGATCAGTGCATGATCCGTCACCTGATCAGTGCATGATCAGTCACCTGTCCGTGCATGGTAGCTACATGATCATTGCATGATAGCCACGTGATAGTGCATGATAGCCACGTGATCAGTGCATGATCAGTCACGTGATCAGTGCATGATCAGTCAGGTGATCAGTGCATGATCAATTACGTGATCAGTGCATGATCAGTCACGTGACCAGTACATGGTAGCTACGTGATCATTGCATGATCAGCCACGTGATCAGTGCATGATAGCCACGTGATCAGTGCATGATCAGCCACGTGATCAGTGCATGATCAGTCACGTCAGTGCATGATCAGTCACGTGATCAGTGCATGATCAGTCACGATGAGTGTTATGGTAGCTACGTGATCATTGCATGATCAGCCACGTGATCAGTGCATGATAGCCACGTGATCAGTGCATGATCAGCACGTGATCAGTGCATGATCAGCCACGTGATCAGTGTGATGATGATGCCACGTGATCAGTGCATGATAGTCACGTGATCAGTGCATGATCAGTCACGTGATCAGTGCATGATCAGCCACGTGATCAGTGCATGATAGCCACGTGATCAGTGCATGATCAGCCACGTGATCAGTGCATGATCAGCCACGTGATCAGTGCATGATCAGTCACGTGATCAGTGCATGATCAGCCACGTGATCAGTGCATGATAGCCACGTGATCAGTGCATGATCAGTCACGTGATCAGTGCATGATCAGTCACGTGATCAGTGCATGATCAATTACGTGATCAGTGCATGATCAGTCACGTGACCAGTACATGGTTGCTACGTGATCAGTGCATGATCAGCCACGTGATAGTGCATGATAACCACGTGATCAGTGCATGATCAGTCACGTGATCAGTGCATGATCAGTCACGTGATCAGTGCATGATCAGTTACGTGATCAGTGCATGATCAGTCACGTGACCAGTGCATGGTAGCCACGTGATCAGTGCATGATCAGCCACGTGATCAGTGCATGATAGCCACGTGATCAGTGCATGATCAGTCACGATGATCAGTGCATGATCAGCCACGTGATCAGTGCATGATCAGCCACGTGATCAGTGCATGATCAGCCACGTGATCAGTGCATGATCAGTCACGTGATCAGTGCATGATCAGTCACGTGATCAGTGCATGATCAGCCACGTGATCAGTGCATGATCAGACGTGATCAGTGCATGATCAGTCACGTGATCAGTGCATGATCAGTCACGTGATCAGTGCATGATAGCCACGTGATGAGTGCATGATCAGCCAGTGATCAGTGCATGATCAGTCACGTGATCAGTGCATGATCAGCAAGTGATCAGTGCATGATCAGTAACGTGATCAGTGCATGATCAGTCACGATCAGTACATGGTCAGCACGTGATCAGTGCATGATCAGTCACGTGATCAGTGCATGATAGCCACGTGATCAGTGCATGATCAGTCACATGATCAGTGTATGATCATCCACGTGATCAGTGCATGATCAGCCACGTGATCAGTGCATGATCAGACGTGATCAGTGCATGATCAGTCACGTGATCAGTGCATGATCAGCCACGTGATCAGTGCATGATAGCCACGTAATGAGTGCATGATCAGTTACGTGATCAGTGCATGATCAGTCACGTGATCAGTGTATGATCAGCCAAGTAATCAGTGCATGATTGCCAACTGATCAGTGCATGATCAGTCACGTGATCAGTGCATGGTCAGTCACGTGATCAGTGCATGATCAGTCACGTGATCAGTGCATGATCATCCACGTGATCAGTGCATGATCAGTCATGTGATCAGTGCATGATAGCCTCGTGATCAGTGCATGATCAGTCACGTGATCAGTGTATGATCAGCCACGTGATCAGTGCATGATAGCCACGTGATCAGTGCATGATCAGCCACGTGATCAGTGTATGATCAGCCACGTGAACAGTGCATGCTCAGTCACGTGATCAGGGCCTGCTGAGCTGCGTGATTACTGTCTGCTCATCTGCTTGACATTGCCAGCTGAGCTGCACGATTCCTGCCTGTCATCTGCTTGACAATTGCCAGCTGTGCTGCATAATTCCTCACAGCTGAGTTCCATGATTATTGCCTGCTGACTGTTTGATCAGTGCCTACTCAGCTCTTTGTTTATTGCCTCCAGAGGCACATGATCAGTGTATGATAGCAAACATGATCAGCGCATGATCAGTCACATGATCAGTGCCATTAAGTCACGTGATCACTACATGATAGTCATGTGATCAGTCCATGATCAGTCACGGTATCAGTGCATGATCAGCCACGTGATCAGTGCATGATCAGTCACGTGATCAGTGCATGATCATCCACGTGATCAGTGCATGATCAGTCATGTGATCAGTGCATGATTAGACGTGATCAGTGCATGATCAGTCACGTGATCAGTGCATGATAGCCACGTGATCAGTGCATGATCAGTCACGTGATCAGTGTATGATCAGCCACGTGAACAGTGCATGCTCAGTCACGTGATCAGGGCCTGCTGAGCTGCGTGATTACTGTCTGCTCATCTGCTTGACAATTGCCAGCTGAGCTGCATGATTCCTGCCTGTCATCTGCTTGACAATTGCCAGCTGTGCTGCGTAATTCCTGCCTGCTCAGCTGCTTGATTATTGCCAGCTGAGCAGCATGATTCCTCACACCTGAGTTCCATGATTATTGCCTGCTGACTGTTTGATTCGTGCCTACTCAGCTCTTTGATTATTGCCTCCAGAGGCACATGATCAGTGTATGATAGCAAACATGATCAGCGCATGATCAGTCACATGATCAGTGCCATTAAGTCACGTGATCAGTGCATGATAGTCATGTGATCAGTCAATGCTCAGTCACGGTATCAGTGCATGATCAGCCACGTGATCAGTGCATGAAGTCACGTGATCAGTGCATGATAGTCACGTGATCAGTCATGATCAGTCACGTGATCAGTGCATGATCAGCCACGTGATCAGTGCATGATCAGCCACGTGATCAGTGCATGATAGCTACGTGATCAGTTCATGATTAGTCACGTGATCAGTGCATGATCCAGGTGATCAGTGCATGATCAGCCACGTGATCAGTGCATGATCAGTCACGTGATCAGTGCATGATCAGTCACGTGACCAGTACATGATAGCTACGTGATCAGTGCATGATCAGCCACGTGATCAGTGCATGATAGCCACGTGATCAGTGCATGATCAGCCACGTGATCAGTGCATGATCAGTCACGTGATCAGTGCATGATCAGCCACGTGATCAGTGCATGATCAGCCACGTGATCAGTGCATGATAGCCACGTGATCAGTGCATGATCAGCCACGTGATCAGTGCATGATAGCCACGTGATCAGTGCATGATCAGTCACGTGATCAGTGCATGATCAGCCACGTGATCAGTGCATGATCAGCCACGTGATCAGTGCATGATCAGTCACGTGATCAGTATATGATCAGCTACGTGATCAGTGCATGATCAGCCACGTGATCAGTGCATGATCAGCCACGTGATCAGTGCATGATCAGTTACGTGATCAGTGCATGATCAGCCACGTGATCAGTGCATGAGTGCCACGTGATCAGTGCATGATCAGTCACGTGATCAGTGCATGATAAGCCACGTGATCAGTGCATGATCAGCCACGTGATCAGTGCATGATAGCCACGTGATCAGTGCATGATCAGTCACGTGATCAGTGCATGATCAGCCACGTGATCAGTGCATGATCAGTCACGTGATCAGTGTATGATCAGTCACGTGATCAGTGCATGATAGCCACGTGATCAGTGCATGATCAGTCACGTGATCAGTGCATGATCAGTCACGTGATCAGTGCATGATCAGTCACGTGATCAGTGCATGATCAGCCACGTGATCAGTGCATGGTAGCCACGTGATCATTGCATGATCAGCCACGTGATCAGTGCATGATAGCCACGTGATCAGTGCATGATCAGTCACATGATCAGTGTATGATTATCCACGTGATCAGTGCATGATCAACGTGATCAGTGCATGATCAGTCACGTGATCAGTGCATGATCAGTGATCAGTGCATGATCAGCCACGTGATCAGTGCATGATAGCTGCGTGATCAGTGCATGATCAGCCACGTCAGTGCATGATAGCCACGTGATCAGTGCATGATCAGCCACGTGATCAGTGCATGATCAATCACGTGATCAGTGCATGATCAGTCACGTGATCAGTGCATGGTAGCTCACGTGATCAGTGCATGATCAGCCACGTGATCAGTGCATGATCAGACGTGATCAGTGCATGATCAGTCACGTGATCATATGATCAGCCACGTGATCAGTGCATGATCAGCCAGTGATCAGTGCATGATAGCCAGATGATCAGTGCATGATCAGTCACGTGATCAGTGCATGATCAGCCACGTGATCAGTGCATGATGCCAACTGATCAGTGCATGATCAGTCACGTGATCAGTGCATGATCAGTCACGTGATCAGTGCATGATCAGCCACGTGATCAGTGCATGATCAGCCACGTGATCAGTGCATGATCAGCGTGATCAGTGCATGATCAGCCACGTGATCAGTGCATGATGCCACGTGATCAGTGCATGATCAGACGTGATCAGTGCATGATCAGTCACGTGATCAGTGCATGATCAGCCACGTGATCAGTGCATGATAGCCACGTGATCAGTGCATGATAGCCAGTGATCAGTGCATGATCAGTCACGTGATCAGTGTATGATCAGCCACGTGATCAGTGCATGATCAGCCACGTGATCAGTGCATGATCAGTCACGTGATCAGTGCATGATCAGTCACGTGATCAGTGCATGATCAGTCACGTGATCAGTGCATGATAGCCACGTGATCAGTGCATGATCAGTTACGTGATCAGTGCATGATCAGCCACGTGATCAGTGCATGATCAGACACGTGATCAGTGCATGATCAGCCACGTGATCAGTGCATGATATCCACGTGATCAGTGCATGATCAGTCACGTGATCAGTGTATGATCAGCCACGTGAACAGTGCATGCTCAGTCACGTGATCAGTGCCTGCTGAGCTGCGTGATTACTGTCTGCTCATCTGCTTGACAATTGCCAGCTGAGCTGCACGATTCCTGCCTGATCATCTGCTTGACAATTGCCAGCTGTGCTGCAATTCCTCACAGCTGAGTTCCATGATTGCCTGCTGACTGTTTGATTCGTGCCTACTCAGCTCTTTGTTCATTGCCTCCAGAGGCACATGATCAGTGTATGATAGCAAACATGATCAGTGCATGATCAGTCACATGATCAGTGCATTAAGTCACGTGATCACATGATAGTCATGTGATCAGTCCATGCTCAGTCACGGTATCAGTGCATGATCAGCCACGTGATCAGTGCATGATCAGTCACATGATCAGTGCATGATCAGCCACGTGATCAGTGCATGATCAGTCACGTGATCAGTGCATGATCAGACGTGATCAGTGCATGATCAGTCACGTGATCAGTGCATGATAGCCACGTGATCAGTGCATGATCAGTCACGTGATCAGTGCATGATCAGCCACGTGAACAGTGCATGCTCAGTCACGTGATCAGGGCCTGCTGAGCTGCGTGATTACTGTCTGCTCATCTGCTTGACAATTGCCAGCTGAGCTGCATGATTCCTGCCTGTCATCTGCTTGACAATTGCCAGCTGTGCTGCGTAATTCCTGCCTGCTCAGCTGCTTGATTATTGCCAGCTGAGCAGCATGATTCCTCACAGCTGAGTTCCATGATTATTGCCTGCTGACTGTTTGATTCGTGCCTACTCAGCTCTTTGTTCATTGCCTCCAGAGGCACATGATCAGTGTATGATAGCAAACATGATCAGCGCATGATCAGTCACATGATCAGTGCCATTAAGTCACGTGATCACTGCATGATAGTCATGTGATCAGTGCATGCTCAGTCACGTATCAGTGCATGATCAGCCACGTGATCAGTGCATGATCAGCCACGTGATCAGTGCATGATCAGCCACGTGATCAGTGCATGATACCACGTGATCAGTGCATGATCAGTCACGTGATCAGTGCATGATCAGCCACGTGATCAGTGCATGATCAGACACGTGATCAGTGCATGATCAGTCACGTGACCAGTACATGGTAGCTACGTGATCATTGCATGATCAGCCACGTGATAGTGCATGATAGCCACGTGATCAGTGCATGATCAGCCACGTGATCAGTGCATGATCAGTCACGTGATCAGTGCATGATCAATTACGTGATCAGTGCATGATCAGTCACGTGATCAGTGCATGATAGCTACGTGATCAGTGCATGATCAGCCACGTGATCAGTGCATGATAGCCACGTGATCAGTGCATGATCAGTCACGTGATCAGTGCATGATCAGCCACGTGATCAGTGCATGATCAGCCACGTGATCAGTGCATGATCAGTCACGTGACAGTGTATGATCAGCCACGTGATCAGTGCATGATAGCCACGTGATCAGTGCATGATCATCACGTGATCAGTGTATGATCAGCCACGTGAACAGTGCATGCTCAGTCACGTGATCAGGCCTGCTGAGCTGCGTGATTACTGTCTGCTCATCTGCTTGACAATTGCCAGCTGAGCTGCATGATTCCTGCCTGTCATCTGCTTGACAATTGCCAGCTGTGCTGCGTAATTCCTGCCTGCTCAGCTGCTTGATTATTGCCAGCTGAGCAGCATGATTCCTCACACCTGAGTTCCATGATTATTGCCTGCTGACTGTTTGATTCGTGCCTACTCAGCTCTTTGTTTATTGCCTCCAGAGGCACATGATCAGTGTATGATAGCAAACATGATCAGCGCATGATCAGTCACATGATCAGCGCCATTAAGTCACGTGATCACTACATGATAGTCATGTGATCAGTCCATGCTCAGTCACGGTATCAGTGCATGATCAGCCACGTGATCAGTGCATGATCAGCCACGTGATCAGTTCATGATAGCTATGTGATCAGTGCATGATCAGTCACGTGATCAGTGCATGATCAGGCACGTGATCAGTGCATGATCAGCCACGTGATCAGTGCATGATCAGTCACCTGATGGGTGTATGATCAGTCACGTGACCAGTACATGGTAGCTACGTGATCATTGCATGATCAGCCACGTGATAGTGCATGATAGCCACGTGATCAGTGCATGATCAGCCACGTGATCAGTGCATGATCAGTCACGTGATCAGTGCATGATCAATTACGTGATCAGTGCATGATCAGTCACGTGACCAGTACATGGTAGCTACGTGATCAGTGCATGATCAGCCACGTGATCAGTGCATGATAGCCACGTGATCAGTGCATGATCAGTCACGTGATCAGTGCATGATCAGTCACGTGATCAGTGCATGATCATTTACGTGATCAGTGCATGATCAGTCACGTGATCAGTGCATGGTAGCTACGTGATCATTGCATGATCAGCCACGTGATCAGTGCATGATAGCCACGTGATCAGTGCATGATCAGTTACGTGATCAGTGCATGATCAGCCACGTGATCAGTGCATGAGTGCCACGTGATCAGTGCATGATCAGTCACGTGATCAGTGCATGATAAGCCACGTGATCAGTGCATGATCAGCCACGTGATCAGTGCATGATAGCCACGTGATCAGTGCATGATCAGTTACGTGATCAGTGCATGATCAGCCACGTGATCAGTGCATGATCAGACACGTGATCAGTGCATGATCAGCCACGTGATCAGTGCATGATATCCACGTGATCAGTGCATGATCAGTTCGTGATCAGTGCATGATCAGTCACGTGATCAGTGCATGATCAATTACGTGATCAGTGCATGATCAGTCACGTGATCAGTGCATGATAGCTACGTGATCATTGCATGATCAGCCACGTGATCAGTGCATGATAGCCACGTGATCAGTGCATGATCAGTCACATGATCAGTGTATGATCATCCACGTGATCAGTGCATGATCAGTCACGTGATCAGTGCATGATCAGTCACGTGATCAGTGCATGATCAGCCACGTGATCAGTGCATGATCAGTCACGTGATCAGTACATGAGCTGCGTGATCATTGCATGATCAGCCACGTGAGCAGTGCATGATAGCCACGTGATCAGTGCATGATCAGCCACGTGATCAGTGCATGATCAGCCACGTGATCAGTGCATGATCAGTCACGTGATCAGTACATGGTAGCTCCGTGATCAGTGCATGATCAGCCACGTGATCAGTGCATGATACAGACGTGATCAGTGCATGATCAGTCACGTGATCAGTGCATGATCAGCCACGTGATCAGTGCATGATAGCCACGTGATCAGTGCATGATAGCCAGTGATCAGTGCATGATCAGTCACGTGATCAGTGCATGATCAGCCACGTGATCAGTGCATGATTGCCACTGATCAGTGCATGATCAGTCACGTGATCAGTGCATGATCAGTCACGTGATCAGTGCATGATCAGTCACGTGATCAGTGCATGATAGCCACGTGATCAGTGCATGATCAGTCACGTGATCAGTGCATGATCAGCCACGTGATCAGTGCATGATGCCACGTGATCAGTGCATGATCAGACGTGATCAGTGCATGATCAGTCACGTGATCAGTGTATGATCAGCCACGTGATCAGTGCATGATAGCCACGTGATCAGTGCATGATAGCCAGTGATCAGTGCATGATCAGTCACGTGATCAGTGCATGATCAGCCACGTGATCAGTGCATGATTGCCACTCATCAGTGCATGATCAGTCACGTGATCAGTGCATGATCAGTCACGTGATCAGTGCATGATCAGCACGTGATCAGTGCATGATAGCCACGTGATCAGTGCATGATCAGTTACGTGATCAGTGCATGATCAGCCACGTGATCAGTGCATGATCAGTCACGTGATCAGTGTGATCAGCCACGTGATCAGTGCATGATATCCACGTGATCAGTGCATGATCAGTCACGTGATCAGTGCATGATCAGCCACGTGATCAGTGCATGATCAGTCACGTGATCAGTGCATGATGAGCTGCGTGATTACTGTCTGCTCATCTGCTTGACATTGCCAGCTGAGCTGCACGATTCCTGCCTGTCATCTGCTTGACAATTGCCAGCTGTGCTGCGTAATTCCTCACAGCTGAGTTCCATGATTATTGCCTGCTGACTGTTTGATTCGTGCCTACTCAGCTCTTTGTTTATTGCCTCCAGAGGCACGTGATCAGTGTATGATAGCAAACATGATCAGTGCATGATCAGTCACATGATCAGTGCCATTAAGTCACGTGATCAGTGCATGATAGTCATGTGATCAGTGCATGATCAGTCACGTGATCAGTGCATGATCAGCCACGTGATCAGTGCATGATCTGTCACATGATCAGTGCATGATCATCCACGTGATCAGTGCATGATCAGTCACGTGATCAGTGCATGATCAGACGTGATCAGTGCATGATCAGTCACGTGATCAGTGCATGATAGCCACGTGATCAGTGCATGATCATCACGTGATCAGTGTATGATCAGCCACGTGAACAGTGCATGCTCAGTCACGTGATCAGGGCCTGCTGAGCTGCGTGATTACTGTCTGCTCATCTGCTTGACAATTGCCAGCTGAGCTGCATGATTCCTGCCTGTCATCTGCTTGACAATTGCCAGCTGTGCTGCGTAATTCCTGCCTGCTCAGCTGCTTGATTATTGCCAGCTGAGCAGCATGATTCCTCACACCTGAGTTCCATGATTATTGCCTGCTGACTGTTTGATTCGTGCCTACTCAGCTCTTTGTTTATTGCCTCCAGAGGCACATGATCAGTGTATGATAGCAAACATGATCAGCGCATGATCAGTCACATGATCAGCGCCATTAAGTCACGTGATCACTACATGATAGTCATGTGATCAGTCCATGCTCAGTCACGGTATCAGTGCATGATCAGCCACGTGATCAGTGCATGATCAGCCACGTGATCAGTGCATGATAGCTATGATCAGTGCATGATTTCACGTGATCAGTGCATGATCAGTCACGTGATCAGTGCATGATCAGCCACGTGATCAGTGCATGATCAGTCACCTGATCAGTGTATGATCAGTCACGTGACCAGTACATGGTAGCTACATGATCATTGCATGATCAGCCACGTGAGTAGTGCATGATAGCCACGTGATCAGTGCATGATCAGCCACGTGATCAGTGCATGATCAGTCACGTGATCAGTGCATGATCAATTACGTGATCAGTGCATGATCAGTCACGTGACCAGTGCATGGTAGCTACGTGATCAGTGCATGATCAGCCACGTGATCAGTGCATGATAGCCACGTGATCAGTGCATGATCAGTCACGTGATCAGTGCATGATCAGTCACGTGATCAGTGCATGATCAGTTACGTGATCAGTGCATGATCAGTCACGTGATCAGTGCATGGTAGCTACGTGATCAGTGCATGATCAGCCACGTGATCAGTGCATGATAGCCACGTGATCAGTGCATGATCAGTCACGTGATCAGTGCATGATCAGCCACGTGATCAGTGCATGAGTGCCACGTGATCAGTGCATGATCAGTCACGTGATCAGTGCATGATCAGCCACGTGATCAGTGCATGATCAGCCACGTGATCAGTGCATGATAGCCACGTGATCAGTGCATGATCAGTCACGTGATCAGTGCATGATCAGCCACGTGATCAGTGCATGATCAGACACGTGATCAGTGCATGATCAGCCACGTGATCAGTGCATGATATCCACGTGATCAGTGCATGATCAGTCACGTGATCAGTGCATGATCAGTCACGTGATCAGTGCATGATCAATTACGTGATCAGTGCATGATCAGTCACGTGACCAGTACATGGTAGCTACGTGATCAGTGCATGATCAGCCACGTGATCAGTGCATGATAGCCACGTGATCAGTGCATGATCAGTCACGTGATCAGTGCATGATCAGCCACGTGATCAGTGCATGATCAGTCACGTGATCAGTGCATGATCAGACGTGATCAGTGCATGATCAGTCACGTGATCAGTGCATGATCAGCCACGTGATCAGTGCATGATAGCCACGTGATCAGTGCATGATAGCCACGTGATCAGTGCATGATCAGTCACGTGATCAGTGTATGATCAGCCACGTGATCAGTGCATGATTGCCACGTGATCAGTGCATGATCAGTCACGTGATCAGTGCATGATCAGCCACGTGATCAGTGCATGATCAGCCACGTGATCAGTGCATGATAGCCACGTGATCAGTGCATGATCAGTTACGTGAGCAGTGTATGATCAGCCTCGTGATCAGTGCACGGTCAGACACGTGAACAGTGTATGATCAGCCACGTGATCAGTGCATGATATCCAAGTGATCAGTGCATGATCAGTCACGTGATCAGTGTATGATCAGCCACGTGAACAGTGCATGCTCAGTCACGTGATCAGGGCCTGCTGAGCTGCGTGATTACTGTCTGCTCATCTGCTTGACAATTGCCAGCTGAGCTGCACGATTCCTGCCTGTCATCTGCTTGACAATTGCCAGCTGTGCTGCGTAATTCCTGCCTGCTCAGCTGCTTGATTATTGCCAGCTGAGCAGCATGATTCCTCACAGCTGAGTTCCATGATTATTGCCTGCTGACTGTTTGATTCGTGCCTACTCAGCTCTTTGTTTATTGCCTCCAGAGGCACATGATCAGTGTATGATAGCAAACATGATCAGCGCATGATCAGTCACATGATCAGCGCCATTAAGTCACGTGATCACTACATGATAGTCATGTGATCAGTCCATGCTCAGTCACGGTATCAGTGCATGATCAGCCACGTGATCAGTGCATGATCTGTCACATGATTAGTGTATGATCATCCACGTGATCAGTGCATGGGCAGTCATGTGATCAGTGCATGATTAGACGTGATCAGTGCATGATCAGTCACGTGATCAGTGCATGATAGCCACGTGATCAGTGCATGATCAGTCACCTGATGGGTGTATGATCATTCACGTGACCAGTACATGGTAGCTACATGATCAGTGCATGATCAGCCACGTGATCAGTGCATGATAGCCACGTGATCAGTGCATGATCAGTCACGTGATCAGTGCATGATCAGCCACGTGATCAGTGCATGATCAGCCACGTGATCAGTGCATGATCAGCCACGTGATCAGTGCATGATCAGTCACGTGATCAGTGCATGATCAGTCACGTGATCAGTGCATGATCAGCCACGTGATCAGTGCATGATAGCCACGTGATCAGTGCATGATCAGTCACGTGATCAGTGCATGATCAGTCACGTGATCAGTGCATGATAGCTACGTGATCAGTGCATGATCAGCCACGTGATCAGTGCATGATAGCCACGTGATCAGTGCATGATCAGTCACGTGATCAGTGCATGATCAGTCACGTGATCAGTGCATGATCAGCCACGTGATCAGTGCATGATCAGCCACGTGATCAGTGCATGATAGCCACGTGATCAGTGCATGATCAGTCACGTGATCAGTGCATGATCAGTCACGTGATCAGTGCATGATCAGTCACGTGATCAGTGCATGATAGCCACGTGATCAGTGCATGATCAGCCACGTGATCAGTGCATGATAGCCACGTGATCAGTGCATGATCAGTCACGTGATCAGTGCATGATCAGTCACGTGATCAGTGCATGATCAGCCACGTGATCAGTGCATGATCAGTCACGTGATCAGTGCATGATAGCTGTGATCAGTGCATGATCAGCCACGTGATCAGTGCATGATAGCCACGTGATCAGTGCATGATCAGCCACGTGATCAGTGCATGATCAGTCACGTGATCAGTGCATGATCAGTCACGTGATCAGTGCATGATCAGCCACGTGATCAGTGCATGATCAGTCACGTGATCAGTGCATGATAGCTACGTGATCAGTGCATGATCAGCCACGTGATCAGTGCATGATAGCCACGTGATCAGTGCATGATCAGCCACGTGATCAGTGCATGATCAGTCACGTGATCAGTGCATGATCAGTCACGTGATCAGTGCATGATAGCTACGTGATCAGTGCATGATCAGCCACGTGATCAGTGCATGATAGCCACGTGATCAGTGCATGATCAGTCACGTGATCAGTGCATGATCAGCCACGTGATCAGTGCATGATAGCCACGTGATCAGTGCATGATAGCCACGTGATCAGTGCATGATCAGCCACGTGATCAGTGCATGATCAGTCACGTGATCAGTGCATGATCAGCCACGTGATCAGTGCATGATCAGTCACGTGATCAGTGCATGATCAATTACGTGATCAGTGCATGATCAGTCACGTGACCAGTACATGGTTGCTACGTGATCATTGCATGATCAGCCACGTGATCAGTGCATGATAGCCACGTGATCAGTGCATGATCAGTCACGTGATCAGTGCATGATCAGTCACGTGATCAGTGCATGATCAGTTACGTGATCAGTGCATGATCAGTCACGTGATCAGTGCATGATAGCTACGTGATCAGTGCATGATCAGCCACGTGATCAGTGCATGATAGCCACGTGATCAGTGCATGATCAGTCACGTGATCAGTGCATGATCAGCCACGTGATCAGTGCATGATCAGCCACGTGATCAGTGCATGATAGCACGTGATCAGTGCATGATCAGCCACGTGATCAGTGCATGATCAGCCACGTGATCAGTGCATGATCAGCCACGTGATCAGTGCATGATCAGTCACGTGATCAGTGTATGATCAGTCACGTGATCAGTGCATGATAGCCACGTGATCAGTGCATGATCAGCCACGTGATCAGTGCATGATAGCCACGTGATCAGTGCATGATCAGCCACGTGATCAGTGCATGATCAGTCACGTGATCAGTGCATGATCAATTACGTGATCAGTGCATGATCAGTCACGTGACCAGTACATGGTAGCTACGTGATCATTGCATGATCAGCCACGTGATCAGTGCATGATAGCCACGTGATCAGTGCATGATCAGTCACGTGATCAGTGCATGATCAGTCACGTGATCAGTGCATGATCAGTCACGTGATCAGTGCATGATCAGTCACGTGATCAGTGCATGGTAGCTACGTGATCAGTGCATGATCAGCCACGTGATCAGTGCATGATAGCCACGTGATCAGTGCATGATCAGTTACGTGATCAGTGCATGATCAGCCACGTGATCAGTGCATGATGCCACGTGATCAGTGCATGATCAGTCACGTGATCAGTGCATGATCAGCCACGTGATCAGTGCATGATCAGCCACGTGATCAGTGCATGATAGCCACGTGATCAGTGCATGATCAGTCACGTGATCAGTGCATGATCAGCCACGTGATCAGTGCATGATCAGCCACGTGATCAGTGCATGATCAGCCACGTGATCAGTGCATGATATCCACGTGATCAGTGCATGATCAGTCACGTGATCAGTGCATGATCAGCCACGTGATCAGTGCATGATCAGTCACGTGATCAGTGCATGATCAGTCACGTGATCAGTGCATGGTAGCTACGTGATCAGTGCATGATCAGCCACGTGATCAGTGCATGATAGCCACGTGATCAGTGCATGATCAGTCACGTGATCAGTGCATGATCATCCACGTGATCAGTGCATGATCAGTCACGTGATCAGTGCATGATCAGACGTGATCAGTGCATGATCAGTCACGTGATCAGTGCATGATCAGCCACGTGATCAGTGCATGATAGCCACGTGATCAGTGCATGATAGCCAGTGATCAGTGCATGATCAGTCACGTGATCAGTGCATGATCAGCCACGTGATCAGTGCATGATTGCCACGTGATCAGTGCATGATCAGTCACGTGATCAGTGCATGATCAGTCACGTGATCAGTGCATGATCAGTCACGTGATCAGTGCATGATAGCCACGTGATCAGTGCATGATCAGTCACGTGATCAGTGCATGATCAGCCACGTGATCAGTGCATGATCAGCCACGTGATCAGTGTATGATCAGCCACGTGATCAGTGCATGGTCAGACACGTGAACAGTGTATGATCAGCCACGTGATCAGTGCATGATATCCAAGTGATCAGTGCATGATCAGTCACGTGATCAGTGTATGATCAGCCACGTGAACAGTGCATGCTCAGTCACGTGATCAGGGCCTGCTGAGCTGCGTGATTACTGTCTGCTCATCTGCTTGACAATTGCCAGCTGAGCTGCACGATTCCTGCCTGTCATCTGCTTGACAATTGCCAGCTGTGCTGCGTAATTCCTGCCTGCTCAGCTGCTTGATTATTGCCAGCTGAGCAGCATGATTCCTCACAGCTGAGTTCCATGATTATTGCCTGCTGACTGTTTGATTCGTGCCTACTCAGCTCTTTGTTTATTGCCTCCAGAGGCACATGATCAGTGTATGATAGCAAACATGATCAGCGCATGATCAGTCACATGATCAGCGCCATTAAGTCACGTGATCACTACATGATAGTCATGTGATCAGTCCATGCTCAGTCACGGTATCAGTGCATGATCAGCCACGTGATCAGTGCATGATCTGTCACATGATTAGTGTATGATCATCCACGTGATCAGTGCATGGGCAGTCATGTGATCAGTGCATGATTAGACGTGATCAGTGCATGATCAGTCTCGTGATCAGTGCATGATAGCCACGTGATCAGTGCATGATCAGTCACCTGATGTGTATGATCATTCACGTGACAGTACATGGTAGCTACATGATCAGTGCATGATCAGCCACGTGATCAGTGCATGATAGCCACGTGATCAGTGCATGATCAGTCACGTGATCAGTGCATGATCAGCCACGTGATCAGTGCATGATCAGCCACGTGATCAGTGCATGATCAGCCACGTGATCAGTGCATGATCAGTCACGTGATCAGTGCATGATCAGTCACGTGATCAGTGCATGATCAGCCACGTGATCAGTGCATGATCAGCCACGTGATCAGTGCATGATCAGTCACGTGATCAGTGCATGATCAGTCACGTGATCAGTGCATGATAGCTACGTGATCAGTGCATGATCAGCCACGTGATCAGTGCATGATAGCCACGTGATCAGTGCATGATCAGTCACGTGATCAGTGCATGATCAGTCACGTGATCAGTGCATGATCAGCCACGTGATCAGTGCATGATCAGCCACGTGATCAGTGCATGATAGCCACGTGATCAGTGCATGATCAGTCACGTGATCAGTGCATGATCAGTCACGTGATCAGTGCATGATCAGCCACGTGATCAGTGCATGATCAGTCACGTGATCAGTGCATGATAGCTACGTGATCAGTGCATGATCAGCCACGTGATCAGTGCATGATAGCCACGTGATCAGTGCATGATCAGTCACGTGATCAGTGCATGATCAGTCACGTGATCAGTGCATGATCAGCCACGTGATCAGTGCATGATCAGTCACGTGATCAGTGCATGATAGCTACGTGATCAGTGCATGATCAGCCACGTGATCAGTGCATGATAGCCACGTGATCAGTGCATGATCAGCCACGTGATCAGTGCATGATCAGTCACGTGATCAGTGCATGATCAGTCACGTGATCAGTGCATGATAGCTACGTGATCAGTGCATGATCAGCCACGTGATCAGTGCATGATAGCCACGTGATCAGTGCATGATAGCCACGTGATCAGTGCATGATCAGTCACGTGATCAGTGCATGATCAGCCACGTGATCAGTGCATGATATCCACGTGATCAGTGCATGATAGCCACGTGATCAGTGCATGATAGCCACGTGATCAGTGCATGATCAGTCACGTGATCAGTGCATGATCAGCCACGTGATCAGTGCATGATGAGCCACGTGATCAGTGCATGATCAATTACGTGATCAGTGCATGATCAGTCACGTGACCAGTACATGGTTGCTACGTGATCAGTGCATGATCAGCCACGTGATCAGTGCATGATAGCCACGTGATCAGTGCATGATCAGTCACGTGATCAGTGCATGATCAGTCACGTGATCAGTGCATGATCATTTACGTGATCAGTGCATGATCAGTCACGTGATCAGTGCATGATAGCCACGTGATCATTGCATGATCAGCCACGTGATCAGTGCATGATAGCCACGTGATCAGTGCATGATCAGTTACGTGATCAGTGCATGATCAGCCACGTGATCAGTGCATGATGCCACGTGATCAGTGCATGATCAGTCACGTGATCAGTGCATGATCAGCCACGTGATCAGTGCATGATCAGCCACGTGATCAGTGCATGATCAGCCACGTGATCAGTGCATGATCAGCCACGTGATCAGTGCATGATCAGTCACGTGATCAGTGCATGATCAGTCACGTGATCAGTGCATGATCAGCCACGTGATCAGTGCATGATAGCCACGTGATCAGTGCATGATCAGTCACGTGATCAGTGCATGATCAGTCACGTGATCAGTGCATGATCAGCCACGTGATCAGTGCATGATCAGTCACGTGATCAGTGCATGATCAGTCACGTGATCAGTGCATGATCAGTCACGTGATCAGTGCATGATCAGTTACGTGATCAGTGCATGATCAGTCACGTGATCAGTGCATGTAGCTACGTGATCAGTGCATGATCAGCCACGTGATCAGTGCATGATAGCCACGTGATCAGTGCATGATCAGCCACGTGATCAGTGCATGATCAGCCACGTGATCAGTGCATGATCAGTCACGTGATCAGTGCATGATCAGCCACGTGATCAGTGCATGATAGCCACGTGATCAGTGCATGATCAGTCACGTGATCAGTGCATGATCAGCCACGTGATCAGTGCATGATCAGCCACGTGATCAGTGCATGATCAGCCACGTGATCAGTGCATGATCAGTCACGTGATCAGTGCATGATCAGTCACGTGATCAGTGCATGATCAGCCACGTGATCAGTGCATGATAGCCACGTGATCAGTGCATGATCAGTCACGTGATCAGTGCATGATCAGTCACGTGATCAGTGCATGATCAGCCACGTGATCAGTGCATGATCAATTACGTGATCAGTGCATGATCAGTCACGTGATCAGTACATGGTAGCTACGTGATCAGTGCATGATCAGCCACGTGATCAGTGCATGATAGCCACGTGATCAGTGCATGATCAGTCACGTGATCAGTGCATGATCAGTCACGTGATCAGTGCATGATCAGCCACGTGATCAGTGCATGATCAGTCACGTGATCAGTGCATGATAGCTACGTGATCAGTGCATGATCAGCCACGTGATCAGTGCATGATCAGCCACGTGATCAGTGCATGATCAGTCACGTGATCAGTGCATGATCAGCCACGTGATCAGTGCATGATAGTCACGTGATCAGTGCATGATCAGTCACGTGATCAGTGCATGATCAGTCACGTGATCAGTGCATGATCAGCACGTGATCAGTGCATGATCAGTCATGTGATCAGTGCATGATAGCCCGTGATCAGTGCATGATCAGTCCCGTGATCAGTGCATGATCAGCCACGTGATCAGTGCATGATAGCCACGTGATCAGTGCATGATCAGTCACGTGATCAGTGCATGATCAGCCACGTGATCAGTGCATGATCAGCCACGTGATCAGTGCATGATCAGCCACGTGATCAGTGCATGATCAGTCACGTGATCAGTGCATGATCAGTCACGTGATCAGTGTATGATCAGCCACGTGATCAGTGCATGATCAGTCACGTGATCAGGGCCTGATGAGCTGCGTGATTACTGTCTGCTCATCTGCTTGACAATTGCCAGCTGAGCTGCACGATTCCTGCCTGTCATCTGCTTGACAATTGCCAGCTGTGCTGCATAATTCCTGCCTGCTCAGCTGCTTGATTATTGCCAGCTGAGCAGCATGATTTCTCACAGCTGAGTTCCATGATTATTGCCACTGATTCGTGCCTACTCAGCTCTTTGTTCATTGCCTCCAGAGGCACATGATCAGTGTATGATAGCAAACATGATCAGTGCATGATCAGTCACATGATCAGTGCATGATAAGCCACGTGATCAGTGCATGATCAGTCACGTGATCAGTGCATGATCAGTCACGTGATCAGTGCATGATCAGCCACGTGATCAGTGCATGATCAGTCACGTGATCAGTGCATGATAGCCACGTGATCAGTGCATGATCAGCCACGTGATCAGTGCATGATAGCCACGTGATCAGTGCATGATCAGTCACGTGATCAGTGCATGATCAGCCACGTGATCAGTGCATGATCAGTCACGTGATCAGTGCATGATCAGACGTGATCAGTGCATGATCAGTCACGTGATCAGTGCATGATCAGCCACGTGATCAGTGCATGATAGCCACGTGATCAGTGCATGATAGCCACGTGATCAGTGCATGATCAGTCACGTGATCAGTGCATGATCAGCCACGTGATCAGTGCATGATAGCCACGTGATCAGTGCATGATCAGTCACGTGATCAGTGCATGATCAGTCACGTGATCAGTGCATGATCAGCCACGTGATCAGTGCATGATAGCCACGTGATCAGTGCATGATCAGTTACGTGATCAGTGCATGATCAGCCACGTGATCAGTGCATGATCAGACACGTGATCAGTGCATGATCAGCCACGTGATCAGTGCATGATAGCCACGTGATCAGTGCATGATCAGTCACGTGATCAGTGTATGATCAGCCACGTGAACAGTGCATGCTCAGTCACGTGATCAGGGCCTGCTGAGCTGCGTGATTACTGTCTGCTCATCTGCTTGACAATTGCCAGCTGAGCTGCACGATTCCTGCCTGTCATCTGCTTGACAATTGCCAGCTGTGCTGCGTAATTCCTGCCTGCTCAGCTGCTTGATTATTGCCAGCTGAGCAGCATGATTCCTCACACCTGAGTTCCATGATTATTGCCTGCTGACTGTTTGATTCGTGCCTACTCAGCTCTTTGATTATTGCCTCCAGAGGCACATGATCAGTGTATGATAGCAAACATGATCAGCGCATGATCAGTCACATGATCAGTGCCATTAAGTCACGTGATCACTGCATGATAGTCATGTGATCAGTGCATGATCAGTCACGGTATCAGTGCATGATCAGCCACGTGATCAGTGCATGATCAGCCACGTGATCAGTGCATGATCAGCCACGTGATCAGTGCATGATCAGTCACGTGATCAGTGCATGATCAGCCACGTGATCAGTGCATGATCAGTCACGTGATCAGTGCATGATCAGTCACGTGATCAGTGCATGATCATTTACGTGATCAGTGCATGATCAGTCACGTGACCAGTATGGTAGCTACGTGATCATTGCATGATCAGCCACGTGAGCAGTGCATGATAGCCACGTGATCAGTGCATGATCAGTTACGTGATCAGTGCATGATCAGCCACGTGATCAGTGCATGAGTGCCACGTGATCAGTGCATGATAGTCACGTGACAGTGCATGATCAGCCACGTGATCAGTGCATGATCAGCCACGTGATCAGTGCATGATAGCCACGTGATCAGTGCATGATCAGTTACGTGATCAGTGTATGATCAGCCACGTGATCAGTGCATGGTCAGACACGTGATCAGTGTATGATCAGCCACGTGATCAGTGCATGATATCCACGTGATCAGTGCATGATCATCACGTGATCAGTGTATGATCAGCCACGTGAACAGTGCATGCTCAGTCACGTGATCAGGGCCTGCTGAGCTGCGTGATTACTGTCTGCTCATCTGCTTGACAATTGCCAGCTGAGCTGCACGATTCCTGCCTGTCATCTGCTTGACAATTGCCAGCTGTGCTGCGTAATTCCTGCCTGCTCAGCTGCTTGATTATTGCCAGCTGAGCAGCATGATTCCTCACAGCTGAGTTCCATGATTATTGCCTGCTGACTGTTTGATTCGTGCCTACTCAGCTCTTTGTTTATTGCCTCCAGAGGCACATGATCAGTGTATGATAGCAAACATGATCAGTGCATGATCAGTCACATGATCAGTGCCATTAAGTCACGTGATCACTACATGATAGTCATGTGATCAGTCCATGCTCAGTCACGGTATCAGTGCATGATCAGCCACGTGATCAGTGCATGATCAGCCACGTGATCAGTGCATGATCAGCCACGTGATCAGTGCATGATCAGTCAGTGATCAGTGCATGATAGCCACGTGATCAGTGCATGATCAGTCACGTGATCAGTGCATGATCAGCCACGTGATCAGTGCATGATCAGCCACGTGATCAGTGCATGATAGCCACGTGATCAGTGCATGATCAGTCACGTGATCAGTGCATGATCAGTCACGTGACAGTGCATGGTAGCCACGTGATCATTGCATGATCAGCCACGTGATCAGTGCATGATAGCCACGTGATCAGTGCATGATCAGTCACGTGATCAGTGCATGATCAGCCACGTGATCAGTGCATGATAGCCACGTGATCAGTGCATGATCAGCCACGTGATCAGTGCATGATCAGCCACGTGATCAGTGCATGATCAGCCACGTGATCAGTGCATGATCAGTCACGTGATCAGTGCATGATCAGCCACGTGATCAGTGCATGATCAGCCACGTGATCAGTGCATGATCAGCCACGTGATCAGTGCATGATAGCCACGTGATCAGTGCATGATCAGTCACGTGATCAGTGCATGATCAGTCACGTGATCAGTGTATGATCAGCCACGTGAACAGTGCATGCTCAGTCACGTGATCAGGGCCTGCTGAGCTGCGTGATTACTGTCTGCTCATCTGCTTGACAATTGCCAGCTGAGCTGCACGATTCCTGCCTGTCATCTGCTTGACAATTGCCAGCTGTGCTGCGTAATTCCTGCCTGCTCAGCTGCTTGATTATTGCCAGCTGAGCAGCATGATTTCTCACAGCTGAGTTCCATGATTATTGCCTGCTGACTGATTCGTGCCTACTCAGCTCTTTGTTCATTGCCTCCAGAGGCACATGATCAGTGTATGATACCAAACATGATCAGTGCATGATCAGTCACATGATCAGTGCATGATAAGCCACGTGATCAGTGCATGATCAGTCACGTGATCAGTGCATGATCAGTCACGTGATCAGTGCATGATAGCCACGTGATCAGTGCATGATCAGCCACGTGATCAGTGCATGATAGCCACGTGATCAGTGCATGATCAGTCACGTGATCAGTGCATGATCAGTCACGTGATCAGTGCATGATCAGTCACGTGATCAGTGCATGATCAGTCACGTGATCAGTGCATGATCAGCCACGTGATCAGTGCATGATAGCCACGTGATCAGTGCATGATAGCCACGTGATCAGTGCATGATCAGTCACGTGATCAGTGTGATCAGCCACGTGATCAGTGCATGATCAGCCACGTGATCAGTGCATGATCAGCCACGTGATCAGTGCATGATCAGCCACGTGATCAGTGCATGATCAGTCACGTGATCAGTGCATGATCAGCCACGTGATCAGTGCATGATCAGTCACGTGATCAGTGCATGATCAGCCACGTGATCAGTGCATGATCAGCCACGTGATCAGTGCATGATCAGTCACGTGATCAGTGCATGATCAGTCACGTGATCAGTGCATGATCAGCACGTGATCAGTGCATGATCAGTCATGTGATCAGTGCATGATAGCCACGTGATCAGTGCATGATCAGTCACGTGATCAGTGCATGATCAGCCACGTGATCAGTGCATGATAGCCACGTGATCAGTGCATGATCAGTCACGTGATCAGTGCATGATCAGCCACGTGATCAGTGCATGATCAGCCACGTGATCAGTGCATGATCAGTCACGTGATCAGTGCATGATCAGTCACGTGATCAGTGCATGATAGCCACGTGATCAGTGCATGATCAGTCACGTGATCAGTGTATGATCAGCCACGTGAACAGTGCATGCTCAGTCACGTGATCAGGGCCTGCTGAGCTGCGTGATTACTGTCTGCTCATCTGCTTGACAATTGCCAGCTGAGCTGCACGATTCCTGCCTGTCATCTGCTTGACAATTGCCACCTGTGCTGCATAATTCCTGCCTGCTCAGCTGCTTGATTATTGCCAGCTGAGCAGCATGATTTCTCACAGCTGAGTTCCATGATTATTGCCTACTGATTCCTGCCTACTCAGCTCTTTGTTCATTGCCTCCAGAGGCACATGATCAGTGTATGATCAGCAAACATGATCAGTGCATGATCAGTCACATGATCAGTGCATGATAAGCCACGTGATCAGTGCATGATCAGTCACGTGATCAGTGCATGATCAGTCACGTGATCAGTGCATGATAGCTGCGTGATCAGTGCATGATCAGCCACGTGATCAGTGCATGATAGCCACGTGATCAGTGCATGATCAGCCACGTGATCAGTGCATGATCAGTCACGTGATCAGTGCATGATCAGCCACGTGATCAGTGCATGATCAGTCACGTGATCAGTGCATGATCAGCCACGTGATCAGTGCATGATAGCCACGTGATCAGTGCATGATAGCCACGTGATCAGTGCATGATCAGTCACGTGATCAGTGCATGATCAGTCACGTGATCAGTGCATGATCAGTCACGTGATCAGTGCATGATCAGCCACGTGATCAGTGCATGATAGCCA
This sequence comes from Bos javanicus, assembly GCF_032452875.1. NCBI lineage: Eukaryota > Metazoa > Chordata > Mammalia > Artiodactyla > Bovidae > Bos > Bos javanicus. Next base: position 765,263 of record NW_026893615.1, read on the forward strand.
CGTGATCAGTGCATGATCAGCCACGTGATCAGTGCATGATCAGCCACGTGATCAGTGCATGATCAGTCACGTGATCAGTGCATGATCAGCCACGTGATCAGTGCATGATCAGTCACGTGATCAGTGCATGATAGCCACGTGATCAGTGCATGATCAGCCACGTGATCAGTGCATGATAGCCACGTGATCAGTGCATGATCAGTCACGTGATCAGTGCATGATCAGCCACGTGATCAGTGCATGATATCAGTGCATGATCAGCCACGTGATCAGTGCATGATCAGTCACGTGATCAGTGCATGATAGCCACGTGATCAGTGCATGATCAGCCACGTGATCAGTGCATGATCAGCCACGTGATCAGTGCATGATCAGTCACGTGATCAGTGCATGATCAGCCACGTGATCAGTGCATGATAGCCACGTGATCAGTGCATGATCAGTCACGTGATCAGTGCATGATCAGTCACGTGATCAGTGCATGATCAGCCACGTGATCAGTGCATGATCAGCCACGTGATCAGTGCATGATCAGCCACGTGATCAGTGCATGATCAGTCACGTGATCAGTGCATGATAGCACGTGATCAGTGCATGATCAGCCACGTGATCAGTGCATGATAGCCACGTGATCAGTGCATGATCAGTCACGTGATCAGTGCATGATCAGTCACGTGATCAGTGCATGATCAGCTACGTGATCAGTGCATGATCAGCCACGTGATCAGTGCATGATAGCCACGTGATCAGTGCATGATCAGTCACGTGATCAGTGCATGATCAGTCACGTGATCAGTGCATGATCATTTACGTGATCAGTGCATGATCAGTCACGTGACCAGTATATGGTAGCTACGTGATCATTGCATGATCAGCCACGTGAGCAGTGCATGATAGCCACGTGATGTGTGCATGATCAGTTACGTGATCAGTGTATGATCAGCCACGTGATCAGTGCATGAGTGCCACGTGATCAGTGCATGATAGTCACGTGACAGTGTGTGATCAGCCACGTGATCAGTGCATGATCAGCCACGTGATCAGTGCATGATAGCCACGTGATCAGTGCATGATCAGTTACGTGAGCAGTGTATGATCAGCCACGTGATCAGTGCATGGTCAGACACGTGAACAGTGTATGATCAGCCACGTGATCAGTGCATGATATCCAAGTGATCAGTGCATGATCAATCACGTGATCAGTGTATGATCAGCCACGTGAACAGTGCATGCTCAGTCACGTGATCAGGGCCTGCTGAGCTGCGTGATTACTGTCTGCTCATCTGCTTGACAATTGCCAGCTGAGCTGCACGATTCCTGCCTGTCATCTGCTTGACAATTGCCAGCTGTGCTGCGTAATTCCTGCCTGCTCAGCTGCTTGATTATTGCCAGCTGAGCAGCATGATTCCTCACAGCTGAGTTCCATGATTATTGCCTGCTGACTGTTTGATTCGTGCCTACTCAGCTCTTTGTTTATTGCCTCCAGAGGCACATGATCAGTGTATGATAGCAAACATGATCAGCGCATGATCAGTCACATGATCAGCGCCATTAAGTCACGTGATCACTACATGATAGTCATGTGATCAGTCCATGCTCAGTCACGGTATCAGTGCATGATCAGCCACGTGATCAGTGCATGATCAGTCACATGATTAGTGTATGATCATCCACGTGATCAGTGCATGGGCAGTCATGTGATCAGTGCATGATATAGACGTGATCAGTGCATGATCAGTCACGTGATCAGTGCATGATAGCCACGTGATCAGTGCATGATCAGTCACCTGATGGGTGTATGATCATTCACGTGACCTGTACATGGTAGCTACATGATCATTGCATGATCAGCCACGTGATCAGTGCATGATAGCCACGTGATCAGTGCATGATCAGTCACGTGATCAGTGCATGATCAGTCACGTGATCAGTGCATGGTAGCTGCGTGATCAGTGCATGATCAGCCACGTGATCAGTGCATGATAGCCACGTGATCAGTGCATGATCAGCCACGTGATCAGTGCATGATCAGTCACGTGATCAGTGCATGATCAGCCACGTGATCAGTGCATGATCAGCCACGTGATCAGTGCATGATCAGTCACGTGATCAGTGCATGATCAGTTACGTGATCAGTGCATGATCAGTCACGTGATCAGTGCATGATAGCCACGTGATCAGTGCATGATCAGCCACGTGATCAGTGCATGATCAGCCACGTGATCAGTGCATGATCAGCCACGTGATCAGTGCATGATCAGTCACGTGATCAGTGCATGATCAGCCACGTGATCAGTGCATGATAGCCACGTGATCAGTGCATGATAGCCACGTGATCAGTGCATGATCAGTCACGTGATCAGTGCATGATCAGTCACGTGATCAGTGCATGATCAGTCACGTGATCAGTGCATGATCAGCCACGTGATCAGTGCATGATAGCCACGTGATCAGTGCATGATCAGTCACGTGATCAGTGCATGATCAGTCACGTGATCAGTGCATGATCAGCCACGTGATCAGTGCATGATCAGCCACGTGATCAGTGCATGATCAGTCACGTGATCAGTGCATGATCAGCCACGTGATCAGTGCATGATCAGTCACGTGATCAGTGCATGATCAGTCACGTGATCAGTGCATGATCAGTCACGTGATCAGTGCATGATCAGTCACGTGATCAGTACATGTAGCTACGTGATCAGTGCATGATCAGCCACGTGATCAGTGCATGATAGCCACGTGATCAGTGCATGATCAGTCACGTGATCAGTGCATGATCAGCCACGTGATCAGTGCATGATGCCACGTGATCAGTGCATGATAGTCACGTGATCAGTGCATGATCAGCCACGTGATCAGTGCATGATCAGCCACGTGATCAGTGCATGATAGCCACGTGATCAGTGCATGATCAGTCACGTGATCAGTGCATGATCAGCCACGTGATCAGTGCATGATCAGCCACGTGATCAGTGCATGATAGCCACGTGATCAGTGCATGATCAGTCACGTGATCAGTGCATGATCAGTCACGTGATCAGTGCATGATCAGTCACGTGATCAGTGCATGATCAGCCACGTGATCAGTGCATGATCAGTCACGTGATCAGTGCATGATCAGCCACGTGATCAGTGCATGATAGCCACGTGATCAGTGCATGATCAGCCACGTGATCAGTGCATGATCAGTCACGTGATCAGTGCATGATCAGCCACGTGATCAGTGCATGATCAGCCACGTGATCAGTGCATGATCAGCCACGTGATCAGTGCATGATCAGCCACGTGATCAGTGCATGATCAGTCACGTGATCAGTGCATGATCAGTCACGTGATCAGTGCATGATCAGCCACGTGATCAGTGCATGATCAGTCACGTGATCAGGGCCTGCTGAGCTGCGTGATTACTGTCTGCTCATCTGCTTGACAATTGCCAGCTGAGCTGCACGATTCCTGCCTGTCATCTGCTTGACAATTGCCAGCTGTGCTGCGTAATTCCTGCCTGCTCAGCTGCTTGATTATTGCCAGCTGAGCAGCATGATTCCTCAGAGCTGAGTTCCATGATTATTGCCTGCTGACTGATTCGTGCCTACTCAGCTCTTTGTTCATTGCCTCCAGAGGCACATGATCAGTGTATGATAGCCACATGATCAGTGCATGATCAGTCACATGATCAGTGCATGATCAGCCACGTGATCAGTGCATGATCAGTCACGTGATCAGTGCATGATCAGTCACGTGATCAGTGCATGATAGCTGCGTGATCAGTGCATGATCAGCCACGTGATCAGTGCATGATAGCCACGTGATCAGTGCATGATCAGTCACGTGATCAGTGCATGATCAGTCACGTGATCAGTGCATGATCAGTCACGTGATCAGTGCATGATCAGTCACGTGATCAGTGCATGATCAGCCACGTGATCAGTGCATGATAGCCACGTGATCAGTGCATGATAGCCACGTGATCAGTGCATGATCAGTCACGTGATCATGTGTGATCAGCCACGTGATCAGTGCATGATAGCCACGTGATCAGTGCATGATAGCCACGTGATCAGTGCATGATCAGTCACGTGATCAGTGCATGATCAGTCACGTGATCAGTGCATGATCAGCCACGTGATCAGTGCATGATCAGTCACGTGATCAGTGCATGATCAGCCACGTGATCAGTGCATGATCAGCCACGTGATCAGTGCATGATCAGTCACGTGATCAGTGCATGATCAGTCACGTGATCAGTGCATGATCAGCACGTGATCAGTGCATGATCAGTCATGTATCAGTGCATGATAGAGCCACGATCAGTGCATGATCAGTCACGTGATCAGTGCATGATCAGCCACGTGATCAGTGCATGATAGCCACGTGATCAGTGCATGATCAGTCACGTGATCAGTGCATGATCAGCCACGTGATCAGTGCATGATAGCCACGTGATCAGTGCATGACAGTCACGTGATCAGTGCATGATCAGTCACGTGATCAGTGCATGATAGCCACGTGATCAGTGCATGATCAGTCACGTGATCAGTGTATGATCAGCCACGTGAACAGTGCATGCTCAGTCACGTGATCAGGGCCTGCTGAGCTGCGTGATTACTGTCTGCTCATCTGCTTGACAATTGCCAGCTGAGCTGCACGATTCCTGCCTGTCATCTGCTTGACAATTGCCAGCTGTGCTGCATAATTCCTGCCTGCTCAGCTGCTTGATTATTGCCAGCTGAGCAGCATGATTTCTCACAGCTGAGTTCCATGATTATTGCCTGACTGATTCGTGCCTACTCAGCTCTTTGTTCATTGCCTCCAGAGGCACATGATCAGTGTATGATAGCAAACATGATCAGCGCATGATCAGTCACATGATCAGTGCATGATAAGCCACGTGATCAGTGCATGATCAGTCACGTGATCAGTGCATGATCAGTCACGTGATCAGTGCATGGTAGCTGCGTGATCATTGCATGATCAGCCACGTGATCAGTGCATGATAGCCACGTGATCAGTGCATGATCAGCCACGTGATCAGTGCATGATCAGTCACGTGATCAGTGCATGATCAGCCACGTGATCAGTGCATGATCAGTCACGTGATCAGTGCATGATCAGCCACGTGATCAGTGCATGATAGCCACGTGATCAGTGCATGATAGCCACGTGATCAGTGCATGATCAGTCACGTGATCAGTGCATGATCAGTCACGTGATCAGTGCATGATCAGTCACGTGATCAGTGCATGATCAGCCACGTGATCAGTGCATGATAGCCACGTGATCAGTGCATGATCAGCCACGTGATCAGTGCATGATCAGCCACGTGATCAGTGCATGATCAGTCACGTGATCAGTGCATGATCAGCCACGTGATCAGTGCATGATCAGTCACGTGATCAGTGCATGATAGCTACGTGATCAGTGCATGATCAGCCACGTGATCAGTGCATGATAGCCACGTGATCAGTGCATGATCAGTCACGTGATCAGTGCATGATCAGCCACGTGATCAGTGCATGATATCAGTGCATGATCAGCCACGTGATCAGTGCATGATCAGTCACGTGATCAGTACATGATAGCTACGTGATCAGTGCATGATCAGCCACGTGATCAGTGCATGATAGCCACGTGATCAGTGCATGATCAGTCACGTGATCATGCATGATCAGCCACGTGATCAGTGCATGATAGCCACGTGATCAGTGCATGATCAGTCACGTGATCAGTGCATGATCAGTCACGTGATACGTGTGTGATCAGCCACGTGATCAGTGCATGATGAGCCACGTGATCAGTGCAGGATCAATTACGTGATCAGTGCATGATCAGTCACGTGACCAGTACATGGTTGCTACGTGATCGTTGCATGATCAGCCACGTGAGCAGAGCATGATAGCCACGTGATCAGTGCATGATCAGTCACGTGATCAGTACATGATCAGTCACGTGAACAGTGCATGATCATTTACGTGATCTGTGCATGATCAGTCACGTGACCAGTATATGGTAGCTACGTGATCATTCCATGACGAGCCACGTGAGCAGTGCATGATAGCCACGTGATGTGTGCATGATGAGTTACGTGAGCAGAGTATGATCAGCCACGTGATCAGTGCATGAGTGCCACGTGATCAGTGCATGATATGTCACGTGACAGGTGTGTGATCAGCCACGTGAACAGTGCATGTTCAGCCACGTGATCAGTGCATGATAGCCACGTGATCAGTGCATGATCAGTTACGTGAGCAGTGTATGATCAGCCACGTGATCAGTGCATGGTCAGACACGTGAACAGTGTATGATCAGCCACGTGATCAGTGCATGATATCCAAGTGATCAGTGCATGATCAATCACGTGATCAGTGTATGATCAGCCACGTGAACAGTGCATGCTCAGTCACGTGATCAGGGCCTGCTGAGCTGCGTGATTACTGTCTGCTCATCTGCTTGACAATTGCCAGCTGAGCTGCACGATTCCTGCCTGTCATCTGCTTGACAATTGCCAGCTGTGCTGCGTAATTCCTGCCTGCTCAGCTGCTTGATTATTGCCAGCTGAGCAGCATGATTCCTCACAGCTGAGTTCCATGATTATTGCCTGCTGACTGTTTGATTCGTGCCTACTCAGCTCTTTGTTTATTGCCTCCAGAGGCACATGATCAGTGTATGATAGCAAACATGATCAGCGCATGATCAGTCACATGATCAGCGCCATTAAGTCACGTGATCACTACATGATAGTCATGTGATCAGTCCATGCTCAGTCACGGTATCAGTGCATGATCAGCCACGTGATCAGTGCATGATCTGTCACATGATTAGTGTATGATCATCCACGTGATCAGTGCATGGGCAGTCATGTGATCAGTGCATGATATAGACGTGATCAGTGCATGATCAGTCTCGTGATCAGTGCATGATAGCCACGTGATCAGTGCATGATCAGTCACCTGATGGGTGTATGATCATTCACGTGACCTGTACATGGTAGCTACATGATCATTGCATGATCAGCCACGTGAGTAGTGCATGATAGCCACGTGATCACTGCATGATCAGTCACGTGATCAGTGCATGATCAGTCATGTGACCAGTACATGGTAGCTGCGTGATCAGTGCATGATCAGCCACGTGAGCAGTGCATGATAGCCACGTGATCAGTGCATGATCAGACACGTGATCAGTGCATGATCAGTCACGTGATCAGTGCATGATCAGCCACGTGATCAGTGCATGATCAGCCACGTGATCAGTGCATGATCAGTCACGTGATCAGTGCATGATCAGTCACGTGATCAGTGCATGATCAGTCACGTGATCAGTGCATGATAGCTACGTGATCAGTGCATGATCAGCCACGTGATCAGTGCATGATAGCCACGTGATCAGTGCATGATCAGCCACGTGATCAGTGCATGATCAGTCACGTGATCAGTGCATGATCAGCCACGTGATCAGTGCATGATAGCCACGTGATCAGTGCATGATAGCCACGTGATCAGTGCATGATCAGTCACGTGATCAGTGCATGATCAGTCACGTGATCAGTGCATGATCAGTCACGTGATCAGTGCATGATCAGCCACGTGATCAGTGCATGATAGCCACGTGATCAGTGCATGATCAGTCACGTGATCAGTGCATGATCAGTCACGTGATCAGTGCATGATCAGCCACGTGATCAGTGCATGATCAGCCACGTGATCAGTGCATGATCAGTCACGTGATCAGTGCATGATCAGCCACGTGATCAGTGCATGATCAGTCACGTGATCAGTGCATGATCAGTCACGTGATCAGTGCATGATCATTTACGTGATCAGTGCATGATCAGTCACGTGACCAGTATATGTAGCTACGTGATCATTGCATGACAGCCACGTGATCAGTGCATGATAGCCACGTGATCAGTGCATGATCAGTCACGTGATCAGTGTATGATCAGCCACGTGATCAGTGCATGAGTGCCACGTGATCAGTGCATGATAGTCACGTGACAGTGTGTGATCAGCCACGTGATCAGTGCATGATCAGCCACGTGATCAGTGCATGATAGCCACGTGATCAGTGCATGATCAGTCACGTGATCAGTGCATGATCAGCCACGTGATCAGTGCATGATCAGCCACGTGATCAGTGCATGATAGCCACGTGATCAGTGCATGATCAGTCACGTGATCAGTGCATGATCAGTCACGTGATCAGTGCATGATCAGTCACGTGATCAGTGCATGATCAGCCACGTGATCAGTGCATGATCAGTCACGTGATCAGTGCATGATCAGCCACGTGATCAGTGCATGATAGCCACGTGATCAGTGCATGATCAGCCACGTGATCAGTGCATGATCAGTCACGTGATCAGTGCATGATCAGCCACGTGATCAGTGCATGATCAGCCACGTGATCAGTGCATGATCAGCCACGTGATCAGTGCATGATAGCCACGTGATCAGTGCATGATCAGTCACGTGATCAGTGCATGATCAGTCACGTGATCAGTGTATGATCAGCCACGTGAACAGTGCATGCTCAGTCACGTGATCAGGGCCTGCTGAGCTGCGTGATTACTGTCTGCTCATCTGCTTGACAATTGCCAGCTGAGCTGCACGATTCCTGCCTGTCATCTGCTTGACAATTGCCACCTGTGCTGCGTAATTCCTGCCTGCTCAGCTACTTGATTATTGCCAGCTGAGCAGCATGATTTCTCAGAGCTGAGTTCCATGATTATTGCCTGCTGACTGATTCCTGCCTACTCAGCTCTTTGTTCATTGCCTCCAGAGGCACATGATCAGTGTATGACACCAAACATGATCAGCACATGATCAGTCACATGATCAGTGCATGATAAGCCACGTGATCAGTGCATGATCAGTCATGTGATCAGTGCATGATCAGTCACGTGATCAGTGCATGGTAGCTGCGTGATCAGTGCATGATCAGCCACGTGATCAGTGCATGATAGCCACGTGATCAGTGCATGATCAGTCACGTGATCAGTGCATGATCAGTCACGTGATCAGTGCATGATCAGTCACGTGATCAGTGCATGATCAGTCACGTGATCAGTGCATGATCAGCCACGTGATCAGTGCATGATAGCCACGTGATCAGTGCATGATAGCCACGTGATCAGTGCATGATCAGTCACGTGATCATGTGTGATCAGCCACGTGATCAGTGCATGATCAGCCACGTGATCAGTGCATGATAGCCACGTGATCAGTGCATGATCAGTCACGTGATCAGTGCATGATCAGTCACGTGATCAGTGCATGATCAGCCACGTGATCAGTGCATGATCAGTCACGTGATCAGTGCATGATCAGCCACGTGATCAGTGCATGATCAGCCACGTGATCAGTGCATGATCAGTCACGTGATCAGTGCATGATCAGTCACGTGATCAGTGCATGATCAGCACGTGATCAGTGCATGTCAGTCATGTATCAGTGCATGATAGAGCCACGATCAGTGCATGATCAGTCCCGTGATCAGTGCATGATCAGCCACGTGATCAGTGCATGATAGCCACGTGATCAGTGCATGATCAGTCACGTGATCAGTGCATGATCAGCCACGTGATCAGTGCATGATCAGCCACGTGATCAGTGCATGACAATCACGTGATCAGTGCATGATCAGTCACGTGATCAGTGCATGATAGCCACGTGATCAGTGCATGATCAGTCACGTGATCAGTGTATGATCAGCCACGTGAACAGTGCATGCTCAGTCACGTGATCAGGGCCTGCTGAGCTGCGTGATTACTGTCTGCTCATCTGCTTGACAATTGCCAGCTGAGCTGCACGATTCCTGCCTGTCATCTGCTTGACAATTGCCAGCTGTGCTGCATAATTCCTGCCTGCTCAGCTGCTTGATTATTGCCAGCTGAGCAGCATGATTTCTCACAGCTGAGTTCCATGATTATTGCCTGACTGATTCGTGCCTACTCAGCTCTTTGTTCATTGCCTCCAGAGGCACATGATCAGTGTATGATAGCAAACATGATCAGCACATGATCAGTCACATGATCAGTGCATGATAAGCCACGTGATCAGTGCATGATCAGTCACGTGATCAGTGCATGATCAGTCACGTGATCAGTGCATGGTAGCTGCGTGATCATTGCATGATCAGCCACGTGATCAGTGCATGATAGCCACGTGATCAGTGCATGATCAGCCACGTGATCAGTGCATGATCAGTCACGTGATCAGTGCATGATCAGCCACGTGATCAGTGCATGATCAGTCACGTGATCAGTGCATGATCAGCCACGTGATCAGTGCATGATAGCCACGTGATCAGTGCATGATAGCCACGTGATCAGTGCATGATCAGTCACGTGATCAGTGCATGATCAGTCACGTGATCAGTGCATGATCAGTCACGTGATCAGTGCATGATCAGCCACGTGATCAGTGCATGATAGCCACGTGATCAGTGCATGATCAGCCACGTGATCAGTGCATGATCAGCCACGTGATCAGTGCATGATCAGTCACGTGATCAGTGCATGATCAGCCACGTGATCAGTGCATGATCAGTCACGTGATCAGTGCATGATAGCACGTGATCAGTGCATGATCAGCCACGTGATCAGTGCATGATAGCCACGTGATCAGTGCATGATCAGTCACGTGATCAGTGTATGATCAGCCACGTGATCAGTGCATGATATCAGTGCATGATCAGCCACGTGATCAGTGCATGATCAGTCACGTGATCAGTACATGATAGCTACGTGATCAGTGCATGATCAGCCACGTGATCAGTGCATGATAGCCACGTGATCAGTGCATGATCAGTCACGTGATCATGCATGATCAGCCACGTGATCAGTGCATGATAGCCACGTGATCAGTGCATGATCAGTCACGTGATCAGTGCATGATCAGTCACGTGATACGTGTGTGATCAGCCACGTGATCAGTGCATGATGAGCCACGTGATCAGTGCATGATCAATTACGTGATCAGTGCATGATCAGTCACGTGACCAGTACATGGTTGCTACGTGATCGTTGCATGATCAGCCACGTGAGCAGAGCATGATAGCCACGTGATCAGTGCATGATCAGTCACGTGATCAGTACATGATCAGTCACGTGAACAGTGCATGATCATTTACGTGATCTGTGCATGATCAGTCACGTGACCAGTATATGGTAGCTACGTGATCATTCCATGACGAGCCACGTGAGCAGTGCATGATAGCCACGTGATGTGTGCATGATGAGTTACGTGAGCAGAGTATGATCAGCCACGTGATCAGTGCATGAGTGCCACGTGATCAGTGCATGATATGTCACGTGACAGGTGTGTGATCAGCCACGTGAACAGTGCATGTTCAGCCACGTGATCAGTGCATGATAGCCACGTGATCAGTGCATGATCAGTTACGTGAGCAGTGTATGATCAGCCACGTGATCAGTGCATGGTCAGACACGTGAACAGTGTATGATCAGCCACGTGATCAGTGCATGATATCCAAGTGATCAGTGCATGATCAATCACGTGATCAGTGTATGATCAGCCACGTGAACAGTGCATGCTCAGTCACGTGATCAGGGCCTGCTGAGCTGCGTGATTACTGTCTGCTCATCTGCTTGACAATTGCCAGCTGAGCTGCACGATTCCTGCCTGTCATCTGCTTGACAATTGCCAGCTGTGCTGCGTAATTCCTGCCTGCTCAGCTGCTTGATTATTGCCAGCTGAGCAGCATGATTCCTCACAGCTGAGTTCCATGATTATTGCCTGCTGACTGTTTGATTCGTGCCTACTCAGCTCTTTGTTTATTGCCTCCAGAGGCACATGATCAGTGTATGATAGCAAACATGATCAGCGCATGATCAGTCACATGATCAGCGCCATTAAGTCACGTGATCACTACATGATAGTCATGTGATCAGTCCATGCTCAGTCACGGTATCAGTGCATGATCAGCCACGTGATCAGTGCATGATCTGTCACATGATTAGTGTATGATCATCCACGTGATCAGTGCATGGGCAGTCATGTGATCAGTGCATGATATAGACGTGATCAGTGCATGATCAGTCTCGTGATCAGTGCATGATAGCCACGTGATCAGTGCATGATCAGTCACCTGATGGGTGTATGATCATTCACGTGACCTGTACATGGTAGCTACATGATCATTGCATGATCAGCCACGTGAGTAGTGCATGATAGCCACGTGATCACTGCATGATCAGTCACGTGATCAGTGCATGATCAGTCATGTGACCAGTACATGGTAGCTGCGTGATCATTGCATGATCAGCCACGTGAGCAGTGCATGATAGCCACGTGATCAGTGCATGATCAGACACGTGATCAGTGCATGATCAGTCACGTGATCAGTGCATGATCAGCCACGTGATCAGTGCATGATCAGCCACGTGATCAGTGCATGATCAGTCACGTGATCAGTGCATGATCAGTCACGTGATCAGTGCATGATCAGTCACGTGATCAGTGCATGATAGCCACGTGATCAGTGCATGATCAGCCACGTGATCAGTGCATGATCAGCCACGTGATCAGTGCATGATCAGCCACGTGATCAGTGCATGATCAGTCACGTGATCAGTGCATGATCAGCCACGTGATCAGTGCATGATAGCCACGTGATCAGTGCATGATAGCCACGTGATCAGTGCATGATCAGTCACGTGATCAGTGCATGATCAGTCACGTGATCAGTGCATGATCAGTCACGTGATCAGTGCATGATCAGCCACGTGATCAGTGCATGATAGCCACGTGATCAGTGCATGATCAGTCACGTGATCAGTGCATGATCAGTCACGTGATCAGTGCATGATCAGCCACGTGATCAGTGCATGATCAGTCACGTGATCAGTGCATGATCAGTCACGTGATCAGTGCATGATCAGCCACGTGATCAGTGCATGATAGCCACGTGATCAGTGCATGATCAGCCACGTGATCAGTGCATGATCAGCCACGTGATCAGTGCATGATCAGCCACGTGATCAGTGCATGATCAGTCACGTGATCAGTGCATGATCAGCCACGTGATCAGTGCATGATCAGCCACGTGATCAGTGCATGATAGCCACGTGATCAGTGCATGATCAGTCACGTGATCAGTGCATGATCAGTCACGTGACCAGTGCATGGTAGCTACGTGATCAGTGCATGATCAGCCACGTGATCAGTGCATGATAGCCACGTGATCAGTGCATGATCAGTCACGTGATCAGTGCATGATCAGCCACGTGATCAGTGCATGATAGCCACGTGATCAGTGCATGATCAGCCACGTGATCAGTGCATGATCAGCCACGTGATCAGTGCATGATCAGCCACGTGATCAGTGCATGATCAGTCACGTGATCAGTGCATGATCAGCCACGTGATCAGTGCATGATCAGCCACGTGATCAGTGCATGATCAGCCACGTGATCAGTGCATGATCAGCCACGTGATCAGTGCATGATCAGTCACGTGATCAGTGCATGATCAGTCACGTGATCAGTGTATGATCAGCCACGTGAACAGTGCATGCTCAGTCACGTGATCAGGGCCTGCTGAGCTGCGTGATTACTGTCTGCTCATCTGCTTGACAATTGCCAGCTGAGCTGCACGATTCCTGCCTGTCATCTGCTTGACAATTGCCAGCTGTGCTGCGTAATTCCTGCCTGCTCAGCTGCTTGATTATTGCCAGCTGAGCAGCATGATTTCTCACAGCTGAGTTCCATGATTATTGCCTGCTGACTGATTCGTGCCTACTCAGCTCTTTGTTCATTGCCTCCAGAGGCACATGATCAGTGTATGATAGCAAACATGATCAGCGCATGATCAGTCACATGATCAGTGCATGATAAGCCACGTGATCAGTGCATGATCAGTCATGTGATCAGTGCATGATCAGTCACGTGATCAGTGCATGGTAGCTGCGTGATCAGTGCATGATCAGCCACGTGATCAGTGCATGATAGCCACGTGATCAGTGCATGATCAGTCACGTGATCAGTGCATGATCAGTCACGTGATCAGTGCATGATCAGTCACGTGATCAGTGCATGATCAGTCACGTGATCAGTGCATGATCAGCCACGTGATCAGTGCATGATAGCCACGTGATCAGTGCATGATCAGTCACGTGATCATGCATGATCAGCCACGTGATCAGTGCATGATCAGCCACGTGATCAGTGCATGATAGCCACGTGATCAGTGCATGATCAGTCACGTGATCAGTGCATGATCAGTCACGTGATCAGTGCATGATCAGCCACGTGATCAGTGCATGATCAGTCACGTGATCAGTGCATGATCAGCCACGTGATCAGTGCATGATCAGCCACGTGATCAGTGCATGATCAGTCACGTGATCAGTGCATGATAGCCACGTGATCAGTGCATGATCAGCCACGTGATCAGTGCATGATCAGCCACGTGATCAGTGCATGATCAGTCACGTGATCAGTGCATGATCAGCCACGTGATCAGTGCATGATCAGCCACGTGATCAGTGCATGATAGCCACGTGATCAGTGCATGATCAGCCACGTGATCAGTGCATGATATCACGTGATCAGTGCATGATCAGTCACGTGATCAGTGCATGATCAGTCACGTGATCAGTGCATGATCAGCCACGTGATCAGTGCATGATAGCCACGTGATCAGTGCATGATCAGTCACGTGATCAGTGCATGATCAGTCACGTGATCAGTGCATGATAGCCACGTGATCAGTGCATGATCAGCCACGTGATCAGTGCATGATAGCCACGTGATCAGTGCATGATCAGTCACGTGATCAGTGCATGATCAGCCACGTGATCAGTGCATGATCAGTTACGTGAGCAGTGTATGATCAGCCACGTGATCAGTGCATGGTCAGACACGTGAACAGTGTATGATCAGCCACGTGATCAGTGCATGATATCCAAGTGATCAGTGCATGATCAATCACGTGATCAGTGTATGATCAGCCACGTGAACAGTGCATGCTCAGTCACGTGATCAGGGCCTGCTGAGCTGCGTGATTACTGTCTGCTCATCTGCTTGACAATTGCCAGCTGAGCTGCACGATTCCTGCCTGTCATCTGCTTGACAATTGCCAGCTGTGCTGCGTAATTCCTGCCTGCTCAGCTGCTTGATTATTGCCAGCTGAGCAGCATGATTCCTCACAGCTGAGTTCCATGATTATTGCCTGCTGACTGTTTGATTCGTGCCTACTCAGCTCTTTGTTTATTGCCTCCAGAGGCACATGATCAGTGTATGATAGCAAACATGATCAGCGCATGATCAGTCACATGATCAGCGCCATTAAGTCACGTGATCACTACATGATAGTCATGTGATCAGTCCATGCTCAGTCACGGTATCAGTGCATGATCAGCCACGTGATCAGTGCATGATCTGTCACATGATTAGTGTATGATCATCCACGTGATCAGTGCATGGGCAGTCATGTGATCAGTGCATGATTAGACGTGATCAGTGCATGATCAGTCTCGTGATCAGTGCATGATAGCCACGTGATCAGTGCATGATCAGTCACGTGATCAGTGCATGATCAGCCACGTGATCAGTGCATGATCAGTTACGTGATCAGTGCATGATCAGTCACGTGATCAGTGCATGATAGCCACGTGATCAGTGCATGATCAGCCACGTGATCAGTGCATGATAGCCACGTGATCAGTGCATGATCAGCCACGTGATCAGTGCATGATCAGTCACGTGATCAGTGCATGATCAGTCACGTGATCAGTGCATGATAGCTACGTGATCAGTGCATGATCAGCCACGTGATCAGTGCATGATAGCCACGTGATCAGTGCATGATCAGTCACGTGATCAGTGCATGATCAGTCACGTGATCAGTGCATGATCAGCCACGTGATCAGTGCATGATCAATTACGTGATCAGTGCATGATCAGCCACGTGATCAGTGCATGATAGCTACGTGATCAGTGCATGATCAGCCACGTGATCAGTGCATGATAGCCACGTGATCAGTGCATGATCAGTCACGTGATCAGTGCATGATCAGCCACGTGATCAGTGCATGATAGCCACGTGATCAGTGCATGATAGCACGTGATCAGTGCATGATCAGCCACGTGATCAGTGCATGATAGCCACGTGATCAGTGCATGATCAGTCACGTGATCAGTGCATGATCAGCCACGTGATCAGTGCATGATCAGCCACGTGATCAGTGCATGATAGCCACGTGATCAGTGCATGATCAGTCACGTGATCAGTGCATGATCAGTCACGTGACAGTGCATGATAGCTACGTGATCAGTGCATGATCAGCCACGTGATCAGTGCATGATAGCCACGTGATCAGTGCATGATCAGTCACGTGATCAGTGCATGATCAGTCACGTGATCAGTGCATGATCAGGCACGTGATCAGTGCATGATCAGCCACGTGATCAGTGCATGATAGCCACGTGATCAGTGCATGATCAGTCACGTGATCAGTGCATGATCAGTCACGTGATCAGTGCATGATCAGCCACGTGATCAGTGCATGATCAATTACGTGATCAGTGCATGATCAGTCACGTGATCAGTGCATGATAGCTGCGTGATCAGTGCATGATCAGCCACGTGATCAGTGCATGATAGCCACGTGATCAGTGCATGATCAGTCACGTGATCAGTGCATGATCAGTCACGTGATCAGTGCATGATCAGCCACGTGATCAGTGCATGATCAGTCACGTGATCAGTGCATGGTAGCTGTGATCAGTGCATGATCAGCCACGTGATCAGTGCATGATAGCCACGTGATCAGTGCATGATCAGCCACGTGATCAGTGCATGATCAGTCACGTGATCAGTGCATGATCAGTCACGTGATCAGTACATGGTAGCTACGTGATCAGTGCATGATCAGCCACGTGATCAGTGCATGATAGCCACGTGATCAGTGCATGATCAGTCACGTGATCGTGTGTGATCAGCCACGTGATCAGTGCATGATATCCACGTGATCAGTGCATGATAGCCACGTGATCAGTGCATGATAGCCACGTGATCAGTGCATGATCAGTCACGTGATACGTGTGTGATCAGCCACGTGATCAGTGCATGATGAGCCACGTGATCAGTGCAGATCATTACGTGATCAGTGCATGATCAGTCACGTGACCAGTACATGGTTGCTACGTGATCATTGCATGATCAGCCACGTGAGCAGTGCATGATAGCCACGTGATCAGTGCATGATCAGTCACGTGATCAGTGCATGATCAGTCACGTGATCAGTGCATGATCATTTACGTGATCTGTGCATGATCAGTCACGTGACCAGTATATGGTAGCTACGTGATCATTGCATGATCAGCCACGTGAGCAGTGCATGATAGCCACGTGATGTGTGCATGATCAGTTACGTGAGCAGTGTATGATCAGCCACGTGATCAGTGCATGAGTGCCACGTGATCAGTGCATGATCAGTCACGTGACAGTGTGTGATCAGCCACGTGATCAGTGCATGATCAGCCACGTGATCAGTGCATGATAGCCACGTGATCAGTGCATGATCAGTTACGTGATCAGTGTATGATCAGCCACGTGATCAGTGCATGGTCAGACACGTGATCAGTGTATGATCAGCCACGTGATCAGTGCATGATATCCACGTGATCAGTGCATGATCAGTCACGTGATCAGTGCATGATCAGTCACGTGATCAGTGCATGATCAGCCACGTGATCAGTGCATGATAGCCACGTGATCAGTGCATGATCAGTCACGTGATCAGTGCATGATCAGTCACGTGATCAGTGCATGATCAGCCACGTGATCAGTGCATGATCAATTACGTGATCAGTGCATGATCAGTCACGTGACCAGTACATGGTTGCTACGTGATCATTGCATGATCAGCCACGTGATCAGTGCATGATAGCCACGTGATCAGTGCATGATCAGTCACGTGATCAGTGCATGATCAGTGCATGATCAATTACGTGATCAGTGCATGATCAGTCACGTGATCAGTGCATGTAGCTACGTGATCAGTGCATGATCAGCCACGTGATCAGTGCATGATAGCCACGTGATCAGTGCATGATCAGCACGTGATCAGTGCATGATCAGCCACGTGATCAGTGCATGATCAGTCACGTGATCAGTGCATGATCAGCCACGTGATCAGTGCATGATACCACGTGATCAGTGCATGATCAGTCACGTGATCAGTGCATGATCAGCCACGTGATCAGTGCATGATCAGTCACGTGATCAGTGCATGATAGCCACGTGATCAGTGCATGATCAGTCACGTGATCAGTGCATGATCAGCCACGTGATCAGTGCATGATCAGCCACGTGATCAGTGCATGATCAGTCACGTGATCAGTGCATGATAGCTACGTGATCAGTGCATGATCAGCCACGTGATCAGTGCATGATAGCCACGTGATCAGTGCATGATCAGCCACGTGATCAGTGCATGATCAGCCACGTGATCAGTGCATGATCAGTCACGTGATCAGTGCATGATAGCCACGTGATCAGTGCATGATCAGCCACGTGATCAGTGCATGATAGCCACGTGATCAGTGCATGATCAGTCACGTGATCAGTGCATGATCAGCCACGTGATCAGTGCATGATCAGTCACGTGATCAGTGCATGATCAGACGTGATCAGTGCATGATCAGTCACGTGATCAGTGCATGATCAGCCACGTGATCAGTGCATGATAGCCACGTGATCAGTGCATGATAGCCACGTGATCAGTGCATGATCAGTCCGTGATCAGTGCATGATCAGCCACGTGATCAGTGCATGATCCCACGTGATCAGTGCATGATCAGTCACGTGATCAGTGCATGATCAGTCACGTGATCAGTGCATGATCAGTCACGTGATCAGTGCATGATCAGCCACGTGATCAGTGCATGATGAGTCACGTGATCAGTGCATGATAGCACGTGATCAGTGCATGATCAGTCCCGTGATCAGTGCATGATCAGCCACGTGATCAGTGCATGATAGCCACGTGATCAGTGCATGATCAGCCACGTGATCAGTGCATGATCAGCCACGTGATCAGTGCATACAACACGTGATCAGTGCATGATCAGCCACGTGATCAGTGCATGATAGCCACGTGATCAGTGCATGATCAGTCACGTGATCAGTGTATGATCAGCCACGTGAACAGTGCATGCTCAGTCACGTGATCAGGGCCTGCTGAGCTGCGTGATTACTGTCTGCTCATCTGCTTGACAATTGCCAGCTGAGCTGCACGATTCCTGCCTGTCATCTGCTTGACAATTGCCAGCTGTGCTGCGTAATTCCTGCCTGCTCAGCTGCTTGATTATTGCCAGCTGAGCAGCATGATTCCTCACAGCTGAGTTCCATGATTATTGCCTGCTGACTGTTTGATTCGTGCCTACTCAGCTCTTTGTTTATTGCCTCCAGAGGCACATGATCAGTGTATGATAGCAAACATGATCAGCGCATGATCAGTCACATGATCAGCGCCATTAAGTCACGTGATCACTACATGATAGTCATGTGATCAGTCCATGCTCAGTCACGGTATCAGTGCATGATCAGCCACGTGATCAGTGCATGATCTGTCACATGATTAGTGTATGATCATCCACGTGATCAGTGCATGGGCAGTCATGTGATCAGTGCATGATTAGACGTGATCAGTGCATGATCAGTCTCGTGATCAGTGCATGATAGCCACGTGATCAGTGCATGATCAGTCACGTGATCAGTGCATGATCAGCCACGTGATCAGTGCATGATCAGTTACGTGATCAGTGCATGATCAGTCACGTGATCAGTGCATGATAGCCACGTGATCAGTGCATGATCAGCCACGTGATCAGTGCATGATAGCCACGTGATCAGTGCATGATCAGCCACGTGATCAGTGCATGATCAGTCACGTGATCAGTGCATGATCAGTCACGTGATCAGTGCATGATAGCTACGTGATCAGTGCATGATCAGCCACGTGATCAGTGCATGATAGCCACGTGATCAGTGCATGATCAGTCACGTGATCAGTGCATGATCAGCCACGTGATCAGTGCATGATCAGCCACGTGATCAGTGCATGATCAATTACGTGATCAGTGCATGATCAGTCACGTGATCAGTGCATGATAGCTACGTGATCAGTGCATGATCAGCCACGTGATCAGTGCATGATAGCCACGTGATCAGTGCATGATCAGTCACGTGATCAGTGCATGATCAGCCACGTGATCAGTGCATGATAGCCACGTGATCAGTGCATGATAGCCACGTGATCAGTGCATGATCAGCCACGTGATCAGTGCATGATAGCCACGTGATCAGTGCATGATCAGTCACGTGATCAGTGCATGATCAGCCACGTGATCAGTGCATGATCAGCCACGTGATCAGTGCATGATAGCCACGTGATCAGTGCATGATCAGTCACGTGATCAGTGCATGATCAGTCACGTGACAGTGCATGATAGCTACGTGATCAGTGCATGATCAGCCACGTGATCAGTGCATGATAGCCACGTGATCAGTGCATGATCAGTCACGTGATCAGTGCATGATCAGTCACGTGATCAGTGCATGATCAGCACGTGATCAGTGCATGATCAGCCACGTGATCAGTGCATGATAGCCACGTGATCAGTGCATGATCAGTCACGTGATCAGTGCATGATCAGTCACGTGATCAGTGCATGATCAGCCACGTGATCAGTGCATGATCAATTACGTGATCAGTGCATGATCAGTCACGTGATCAGTGCATGATAGCTGCGTGATCAGTGCATGATCAGCCACGTGATCAGTGCATGATAGCCACGTGATCAGTGCATGATCAGTCACGTGATCAGTGCATGATCAGTCACGTGATCAGTGCATGATCAGCCACGTGATCAGTGCATGATCAGTCACGTGATCAGTGCATGATAGCTGCGTGATCAGTGCATGATCAGCCACGTGATCAGTGCATGATAGCCACGTGATCAGTGCATGATCAGCCACGTGATCAGTGCATGATCAATCACGTGATCAGTGCATGATCAGTCACGTGATCAGTGCATGATAGCTACGTGATCAGTGCATGATCAGCCACGTGATCAGTGCATGATAGCCACGTGATCAGTGCATGATCAGCCACGTGATCAGTGCATGATCAGTCACGTGATACGTGTGTGATCAGCCACGTGATCAGTGCATGATATCCACGTGATCAGTGCATGATAGCCACGTGATCAGTGCATGATAGCCACGTGATCAGTGCATGATCAGTCACGTGATCGTGTGTGATCAGCCACGTGATCAGTGCATGATGAGCCACGTGATCAGTGCAGATCATTACGTGATCAGTGCATGATCAGTCACGTGACCAGTACATGGTTGCTACGTGATCATTGCATGATCAGCCACGTGAGCAGTGCATGATAGCCACGTGATCAGTGCATGATCAGTCACGTGATCAGTGCATGATCAGTCACGTGATCAGTGCATGATCATTTACGTGATCTGTGCATGATCAGTCACGTGACCAGTATATGGTAGCTACGTGATCATTGCATGATCAGCCACGTGAGCAGTGCATGATAGCCACGTGATGTGTGCATGATCAGTTACGTGAGCAGTGTATGATCAGCCACGTGATCAGTGCATGAGTGCCACGTGATCAGTGCATGATCAGTCACGTGACAGTGTGTGATCAGCCACGTGATCAGTGCATGATCAGCCACGTGATCAGTGCATGATAGCCACGTGATCAGTGCATGATCAGTTACGTGATCAGTGTATGATCAGCCACGTGATCAGTGCATGGTCAGACACGTGATCAGTGTATGATCAGCCACGTGATCAGTGCATGATATCCACGTGATCAGTGCATGATCAGTCACGTGATCAGTGCATGATCAGTCACGTGATCAGTGCATGATCAGCCACGTGATCAGTGCATGATAGCCACGTGATCAGTGCATGATCAGTCACGTGATCAGTGCATGATCAGTCACGTGATCAGTGCATGATCAGCCACGTGATCAGTGCATGATCAATTACGTGATCAGTGCATGATCAGTCACGTGACCAGTACATGGTTGCTACGTGATCATTGCATGATCAGCCACGTGATCAGTGCATGATAGCCACGTGATCAGTGCATGATCAGTCACGTGATCAGTGCATGATCAGTGCATGATCAATTACGTGATCAGTGCATGATCAGTCACGTGATCAGTGCATGTAAGCTACGTGATCAGTGCATGATCAGCCACGTGATCAGTGCATGATAGCCACGTGATCAGTGCATGATCAGCACGTGATCAGTGCATGATCAGCCACGTGATCAGTGCATGATCAGTCACGTGATCAGTGCATGATCAGCCACGTGATCAGTGCATGATACCACGTGATCAGTGCATGATCAGTCACGTGATCAGTGCATGATCAGCCACGTGATCAGTGCATGATCAGTCACGTGATCAGTGCATGATAGCCACGTGATCAGTGCATGATCAGTCACGTGATCAGTGCATGATCAGCCACGTGATCAGTGCATGATCAGCCACGTGATCAGTGCATGATCAGTCACGTGATCAGTGCATGATAGCTACGTGATCAGTGCATGATCAGCCACGTGATCAGTGCATGATAGCCACGTGATCAGTGCATGATCAGCCACGTGATCAGTGCATGATCAGTCACGTGATCAGTGCATGATCAGTCACGTGATCAGTGCATGGTAGCTACGTGATCAGTGCATGATCAGCCACGTGATCAGTGCATGATAGCCACGTGATCAGTGCATGATCAGTCACGTGATCAGTGCATGATCAGCCACGTGATCAGTGCATGATCAGTCACGTGATCAGTGCATGATCAGACGTGATCAGTGCATGATCAGTCACGTGATCAGTGCATGATCAGCCACGTGATCAGTGCATGATAGCCACGTGATCAGTGCATGATAGCCACGTGATCAGTGCATGATCAGTCCGTGATCAGTGCATGATCAGCCACGTGATCAGTGCATGATCCGTGATCAGTGCATGATCAGTCACGTGATCAGTGCATGATCAGTCACGTGATCAGTGCATGATCAGTCACGTGATCAGTGCATGATCAGCCACGTGATCAGTGCATGATGAGTCACGTGATCAGTGCATGATAGCACGTGATCAGTGCATGATCAGTCCCGTGATCAGTGCATGATCAGCCACGTGATCAGTGCATGATAGCCACGTGATCAGTGCATGATCAGCCACGTGATCAGTGCATGATCAGCCACGTGATCAGTGCATACAACACGTGATCAGTGCATGATCAGCCACGTGATCAGTGCATGATAGCCACGTGATCAGTGCATGATCAGTCACGTGATCAGTGTATGATCAGCCACGTGAACAGTGCATGCTCAGTCACGTGATCAGGGCCTGCTGAGCTGCGTGATTACTGTCTGCTCATCTGCTTGACAATTGCCAGCTGAGCTGCACGATTCCTGCCTGTCATCTGCTTGACAATTGCCAGCTGTGCTGCGTAATTCCTGCCTGCTCAGCTGCTTGATTATTGCCAGCTGAGCAGCATGATTCCTCACAGCTGAGTTCCATGATTATTGCCTGCTGACTGTTTGATTCGTGCCTACTCAGCTCTTTGTTTATTGCCTCCAGAGGCACATGATCAGTGTATGATAGCAAACATGATCAGCGCATGATCAGTCACATGATCAGCGCCATTAAGTCACGTGATCACTACATGATAGTCATGTGATCAGTCCATGCTCAGTCACGGTATCAGTGCATGATCAGCCACGTGATCAGTGCATGATCTGTCACATGATTAGTGTATGATCATCCACGTGATCAGTGCATGGGCAGTCATGTGATCAGTGCATGATTAGACGTGATCAGTGCATGATCAGTCTCGTGATCAGTGCATGATAGCCACGTGATCAGTGCATGATCAGTCACGTGATCAGTGCATGATCAGCCACGTGATCAGTGCATGATCAGCTACGTGATCAGTGCATGATCAGTCACGTGACCAGTGCATGATAGCCACGTGATCAGTGCATGATCAGCCACGTGATCAGTGCATGATAGCCACGTGATCAGTGCATGATCAGCCACGTGATCAGTGCATGATCAGCCACGTGATCAGTGCATGATCAGTCACGTGATCAGTGCATGATAGCCACGTGATCAGTGCATGATCAGCCACGTGATCAGTGCATGATAGCCACGTGATCAGTGCATGATCAGTCACGTGATCAGTGCATGATCAGTCACGTGATCAGTGCATGATCAGCCACGTGATCAGTGCATGATCAATTACGTGATCAGTGCATGATCAGTCACGTGATCAGTGCATGGTAGCTACGTGATCAGTGCATGATCAGCCACGTGATCAGTGCATGATAGCCACGTGATCAGTGCATGATCAGCCACGTGATCAGTGCATGATATCCACGTGATCAGTGCATGATCAGTCACGTGATCAGTGCATGATCAGCCACGTGATCAGTGCATGATCAGCCACGTGATCAGTGCATGATCAGCCACGTGATCAGTGCATGATAGCCACGTGATCAGTGCATGATCAGTCACGTGATCAGTGCATGATCAGTCATGATCAGTGCATGATCAGCCACGTGATCAGTGCATGATAGCCACGTGATCAGTGCATGATCAGTCACGTGATCAGTGCATGATCAGTCACGTGATCAGTGCATGATCAGCCACGTGATCAGTGCATGATCAGTTACGTGATCAGTGCATGATCAGTCACGTGATCAGTACATGGTTGCTACGTGATCATTGCATGATCAGCCACGTGATCAGTGCATGATAGCCACGTGATCAGTGCATGATCAGTCACGTGATCAGTGCATGATCAGTGCATGATCAATTACGTGATCAGTGCATGATCAGTCACGTGATCAGTGCATGTCAGCTACGTGATCATTGCATGATCAGCCACGTGATCAGTGCATGATAGCCACGTGATCAGTGCATGATCAGCTACGTGATCAGTGCATGATCAGCCACGTGATCAGTGCATGATCAGACACGTGATCAGTGCATGATCAGCCACGTGATCAGTGCATGATACCACGTGATCAGTGCATGATCAGTCACGTGATCAGTGCATGATCAGCCACGTGATCAGTGCATGATCAGTCACGTGATCAGTGCATGATCAGCCACGTGATCAGTGCATGATCAGTCACGTGATCAGTGCATGATCAGCCACGTGATCAGTGCATGATCAGCCACGTGATCAGTGCATGATCAGTCACGTGATCAGTGCATGATAGCTACGTGATCAGTGCATGATCAGCCACGTGATCAGTGCATGATAGCCACGTGATCAGTGCATGATCAGCCACGTGATCAGTGCATGATCAGTCACGTGATCAGTGCATGATCAGTCACGTGATCAGTACATGGTAGCTACGTGATCAGTGCATGATCAGCCACGTGATCAGTGCATGATAGCCACGTGATCAGTGCATGATCAGTCACGTGATCAGTGCATGATCATCCACGTGATCAGTGCATGATCAGTCACGTGATCAGTGCATGATCAGACGTGATCAGTGCATGATCAGTCACGTGATCAGTGCATGATCAGCCACGTGATCAGTGCATGATAGCCACGTGATCAGTGCATGATAGCCAGTGATCAGTGCATGATCAGTCCGTGATCAGTGCATGATCAGCCACGTGATCAGTGCATGATCCCACGTGATCAGTGCATGATCAGTCACGTGATCAGTGCATGATCAGTCACGTGATCAGTGCATGATCAGTCACGTGATCAGTGCATGATCAGCCACGTGATCAGTGCATGATCAGTCACGTGATCAGTGCATGATAGCCCGTGATCAGTGCATGATCAGTCCCGTGATCAGTGCATGATCAGCCACGTGATCAGTGCATGATAGCCACGTGATCAGTGCATGATCAGCCACGTGATCAGTGCATGATCAGCCACGTGATCAGTGCATGACAGTTACGTGATCAGTGCATGATCAGCCACGTGATCAGTGCATGATAGCCACGTGATCAGTGCATGATCAGTCACGTGATCAGTGTATGATCAGCCACGTGAACAGTGCATGCTCAGTCACGTGATCAGGGCCTGCTGAGCTGCGTGATTACTGTCTGCTCATCTGCTTGACAATTGCCAGCTGAGCTGCACGATTCCTGCCTGTCATCTGCTTGACAATTGCCAGCTGTGCTGCGTAATTCCTGCCTGCTCAGCTGCTTGATTATTGCCAGCTGAGCAGCATGATTCCTCACAGCTGAGTTCCATGATTATTGCCTGCTGACTGATTCGTGCCTACTCAGCTCTTTGTTCATTGCCTCCAGAGGCACATGATCAGTGTATGATAGCAAACATGATCAGCGCATGATCAGTCACATGATCAGTGCATGATAGCCACGTGATCAGTGCATGATCAGTCACGTGATCAGTGCATGATCAGTCACGTGATCAGTGCATGATAGCCACGTGATCAGTGCATGATCAGCCACGTGATCAGTGCATGATCAGTCACGTGATCAGTGCATGATCAGCCACGTGATCAGTGCATGATCAGTACGTGATCAGTGCATGATCAGTCACGTGATCAGTGCATGATAGCCACGTGATCAGTGCATGATCAGCCACGTGATCAGTGCATGATAGCCACGTGATCATGCATGATCAGCCACGTGATCAGTGCATGATCAGCCACGTGATCAGTGCATGATCAGCCACGTGATCAGTGCATGATCAGTCACGTGATCAGTGCATGGTAGCTACGTGATCAGTGCATGATCAGCCACGTGATCAGTGCATGATAGCCACGTGATCAGTGCATGATCAGTCACGTGATCAGTGCATGATCAGTCACGTGATCAGTGCATGATCAGCCACGTGATCAGTGCATGATCAGGCACGTGATCAGTGCATGATCAGCCACGTGATCAGTGCATGATAGCCACGTGATCAGTGCATGATCAGTCACGTGATCAGTGCATGATCAGTCACGTGATCAGTGCATGATCAGCACGTGATCAGTGCATGATCAGTCATGTATCAGTGCATGATAGCACGTGATCAGTGCATGATCAGTCCGTGATCAGTGCATGATCAGCCACGTGATCAGTGCATGATAGCCACGTGATCAGTGCATGATCAGTCACGTGATCAGTGCATGATCAGCCACGTGATCAGTGCATGATAGCCACGTGATCAGTGCATGACAATTACGTGATCAGTGCATGATCAGTCACGTGATCAGTGCATGATAGCCACGTGATCAGTGCATGATCAGCCACGTGATCAGTGCATGATCAGTCACGTGATCAGTGCATGATCAGTTACGTGATCAGTGCATGATCAGTCACGTGATCAGTGCATGATAGCCACGTGATCAGTGCATGATCAGCCACGTGATCAGTGCATGATCAGCCACGTGATCAGTGCATGATCAGTTACGTGATCAGTGCATGATCAGTCACGTGATCAGTGCATGGTAGCTACGTGATCAGTGCATGATCAGCCACGTGATCAGTGCATGATAGCCACGTGATCAGTGCATGATCAGCCACGTGATCAGTGCATGATCAGTCACGTGATCAGTGCATGATCAGTCACGTGATCAGTGCATGGTAGCTACGTGATCAGTGCATGATCAGCCACGTGATCAGTGCATGATAGCCACGATGATCAGTGCATGATCAGCCACGTGATCAGTGCATGATCAGTCACGTGATCAGTGCATGATCAGTCACGTGATCAGTGCATGATAGCTACGTGATCAGTGCATGATCAGCCACGTGATCAGTGCATGATAGCCACGTGATCAGTGCATGATCAGTCACGTGATCAGTGCATGATCATCCACGTGATCAGTGCATGATCAGTCACGTGATCAGTGCATGATCAGACGTGATCAGTGCATGATCAGTCACGTGATCAGTGCATGATCAGCCACGTGATCAGTGCATGATAGCCACGTGATCAGTGCATGATAGCCAGTGATCAGTGCATGATCAGTCCGTGATCAGTGCATGATCAGCCACGTGATCAGTGCATGATCCCACTGATCAGTGCATGATCAGTCACGTGATCAGTGCATGATCAGTCACGTGATCAGTGCATGATCAGTCACGTGATCAGTGCATGATCAGCCACGTGATCAGTGCATGATCAGTCACGTGATCAGTGCATGATAGCCCGTGATCAGTGCATGATCAGTCCCGTGATCAGTGCATGATCAGCCACGTGATCAGTGCATGATAGCCACGTGATCAGTGCATGATCAGCCACGTGATCAGTGCATGATCAGCCACGTGATCAGTGCATGACAGTTACGTGATCAGTGCATGATCAGCCACGTGATCAGTGCATGATAGCCACGTGATCAGTGCATGATCAGTCACGTGATCAGTGTGTGATCAGCCACGTGATCAGTGCATGCTCAGTCACGTGATCAGGGCCTGCTGAGCTGCGTGATTACTGTCTGCTCATCTGCTTGACAATTGCCAGCTGAGCTGCACGATTCCTGCCTGTCATCTGCTTGACAATTGCCACCTGTGCTGCGTAATTCCTGCCTGCTCATCTACTTGATTATTGCCAGCTGAGCAGCATGATTTCTCAGAGCTGAGTTCCATGATTATTGCCTGCTGACTGATTCCTGCCTACTCAGCTCTGTGTTCATTGCCTCCAGAGGCACATGATCAGTGTATGACACCAAACATGATCAGCACATGATCAGTCACATGATCAGTGCATGATAAGCCACGTGATCAGTGCATGATCAGTACGTGATCAGTGCATGATCAGTCACGTGATCAGTGCATGATAGCCACGTGATCAGTGCATGA
Source organism: Bos javanicus (assembly GCF_032452875.1). Classification (NCBI taxonomy): domain Eukaryota; kingdom Metazoa; phylum Chordata; class Mammalia; order Artiodactyla; family Bovidae; genus Bos; species Bos javanicus. Next base: position 794,127 of record NW_026893615.1, read on the forward strand.
TCAGCCACGTGATCAGTGCATGATAGCCACGTGATCAGTGCATGATCAGCCACGTGATCAGTGCATGATCAGTCACGTGATCAGTGCATGATCAGCCACGTGATCAGTGCATGATCAGTTACGTGAGCAGTGTATGATCAGCCACGTGATCAGTGCATGGTCAGACACGTGAACAGTGTATGATCAGCCACGTGATCAGTGCATGATATCCAAGTGATCAGTGCATGATCAATCACGTGATAAGTGTATGATCAGCCACGTGAACAGTGCATGCTCAGTCACGTGATCAGGGCCTGCTGAGCTGCGTGATTACTGTCTGCTCATCTGCTTGACAATTGCCAGCTGAGCTGCACGATTCCTGCCTGTCATCTGCTTGACAATTGCCAGCTGTGCTGCGTAATTCCTGCCTGCTCAGCTGCTTGATTATTGCCAGCTGAGCAGCATGATTCCTCACAGCTGAGTTCCATGATTATTGCCTGCTGACTGTTTGATTCGTGCCTACTCAGCTCTTTGTTTATTGCCTCCAGAGGCACATGATCAGTGTATGATAGCAAACATGATCAGCGCATGATCAGTCACATGATCAGCGCCATTAAGTCACGTGATCACTACATGATAGTCATGTGATCAGTCCATGCTCAGTCACGTATCAGTGCATGATCAGCCACGTGATCAGTGCATGATCTGTCACATGATTAGTGTATGATCATCCACGTGATCAGTGCATGGGCAGTCATGTGATCAGTGCATGATTAGACGTGATCAGTGCATGATCAGTCTCGTGATCAGTGCATGATAGCCACGTGATCAGTGCATGATCAGTCACGTGATCAGTGCATGATCAGCCACGTGATCAGTGCATGATCAGTTACGTGATCAGTGCATGATCAGTCACGTGACCAGTACATGTAGCTGCGTGATCAGTGCATGATCAGCCACGTGATCAGTGCATGATAGCCACGTGATCAGTGCATGATCAGTCACGTGATCAGTGCATGATCAGCCACGTGATCAGTGCATGATCAGTCACGTGATCAGTGCATGATCAGTCACGTGATCAGTGCATGATAGCTGTGATCAGTGCATGATCAGCCACGTGATCAGTGCATGATAGCCACGTGATCAGTGCATGATCAGTCACGTGATCAGTGCATGATCAGCCACGTGATCAGTGCATGATCAGCCACGTGATCAGTGCATGATCAATTACGTGATCAGTGCATGATCAGTCACGTGACCAGTACATGGTAGCTACGTGATCAGTGCATGATCAGCCACGTGATCAGTGCATGATAGCCACGTGATCAGTGCATGATCAGTCATGTGATCGTGTGTGATCAGCCACGTGATCAGTGCATGATATCCACGTGATCAGTGCATGATAGCCACGTGATCAGTGCATGATAGCCACGTGATCAGTGCATGATCAGTCACGTGATACGTGTGTGATCAGCCACGTGATCAGTGCATGATGAGCCACGTGATCAGTGCATGATCAATTACGTGATCAGTGCATGATCAGTCACGTGACCAGTACATGGTTGCTACGTGATCATTGCATGATCAGCCACGTGAGCAGTGCATGATAGCCACGTGATCAGTGCATGATCAGTCACGTGATCAGTGCATGATCAGTCACGTGATCAGTGCATGATCATTTACGTGATCTGTGCATGATCAGTCACGTGACCAGTATATGGTAGCTACGTGATCATTGCATGATCAGCCACGTGAGCAGTGCATGATAGCCACGTGATCAGTGCATGATCAGTTACGTGAGCAGTGTATGATCAGCCACGTGATCAGTGCATGAGTGCCACGTGATCAGTGCATGATCAGTCACGTGACAGTGTGTGATCAGCCACGTGATCAGTGCATGATCAGCCACGTGATCAGTGCATGATAGCCACGTGATCAGTGCATGATCAGTTACGTGATCAGTGCATGATCAGCCACGTGATCAGTGCATGGTCAGACACGTGATCAGTGCATGATCAGCCACGTGATCAGTGCATGATATCCACGTGATCAGTGCATGATCAGTCACGTGATCAGTGCATGATCAGTCACGTGATCAGTGCATGATCAGCCACGTGATCAGTGCATGATCAGTCACGTGATCAGTGCATGATAGCTACGTGATCAGTGCATGATCAGCCACGTGATCAGTGCATGATAGCCACGTGATCAGTGCATGATAGCCACGTGATCAGTGCATGATCAGTCACGTGATCAGTGCATGATCAGCCACGTGATCAGTGCATGACAGTCACGTGATCAGTATGATCAGCCACGTGATCAGTGCATGATAGCCACGTGATCAGTGCATGATCAGTCACGTGATCAGTGCATGATCAGTCACGTGATCAGTGCATGATCAGCCACGTGATCAGTGCATGATCAGCCACGTGATCAGTGCATGATCAATTACGTGATCAGTGCATGATCAGTCACGTGATCAGTACATGGTAGCTACGTGATCAGTGCATGATCAGCCACGTGATCAGTGCATGATAGCCACGTGATCAGTGCATGATCAGCCACGTGATCAGTGCATGATCAGTCACGTGATCAGTGCATGATCAGTCACGTGATCAGTGCATGATCATCCACGTGATCAGTGCATGATCAGTCATGTGTCAGTGCATGATAGCCCGTGATCAGTGCATGATCAGTCCCGTGATCAGTGCATGATCAGCCACGTGATCAGTGCATGATAGCCACGTGATCAGTGCATGATCAGCCACGTGATCAGTGCATGATCAGCCACGTGATCAGTGCATGATAGCCACGTGATCAGTGCATGACAGTTACGTGATCAGTGCATGATCAGTCACGTGATCAGTGCATGATAGCCACGTGATCAGTGCATGATCAGTCACGTGATCAGTGTATGATCAGCCACGTGAACAGTGCATGCTCAGTCACGTGATCAGGGCCTGCTGAGCTGCGTGATTACTGTCTGCTCATCTGCTTGACAATTGCCAGCTGAGCTGCACGATTCCTGCCTGTCATCTGCTTGACAATTGCCAGCTGTGCTGCGTAATTCCTGCCTGCTCAGCTGCTTGATTATTGCCAGCTGAGCAGCATGATTTCTCAGAGCTGAGTTCCATGATTATTGCCTGCTGACTGATTCGTGCCTACTCAGCTCTTTGTTCATTGCCTCCAGAGGCACATGATCAGTGTATGATACCAAACATGATCAGCACATGATCAGTCACATGATCAGTGCATGATAAGCCACGTGATCAGTGCATGATCAGTACGTGATCAGTGCATGATCAGTCACGTGATCAGTGCATGGTAGCTGCGTGATCAGTGCATGATCAGCCACGTGATCAGTGCATGATAGCCACGTGATCAGTGCATGATCAGCCACGTGATCAGTGCATGATCAGTCACGTGATCAGTGCATGATCAGCCACGTGATCAGTGCATGATCAGTCACGTGACAGTGCATGGTAGCTACGTGATCAGTGCATGATCAGCCACGTGATCAGTGCATGATAGCCACGTGATCAGTGCATGATCAGCCACGTGATCAGTGCATGATCAGTCACGTGATCAGTGCATGATCAGCCACGTGATCAGTGCATGATCAGCCACGTGATCAGTGCATGATAGCCACGTGATCAGTGCATGATAGCCACGTGATCAGTGCATGATCAGCCACGTGATCAGTGCATGATCAGTCACGTGATCAGTGCATGATCAGCCACGTGATCAGTGCATGATCAGTCACGTGATCAGTGCATGATCATCCACGTGATCAGTGCATGATCAGTCACGTGATCAGTGCATGATCAGACGTGATCAGTGCATGATCAGTCACATGATCAGTGCATGATAGCCACGTGATCAGTGCATGATCAGTCACGTGATCAGTGCATGATCAGCCACGTGATCAGTGCATGATCAATTACGTGATCAGTGCATGATCAGTCACGTGATCAGTGCATGTAGCTGCGTGATCAGTGCATGATCAGCCACGTGATCAGTGCATGATAGCCACGTGATCAGTGCATGATCAGTCACGTGATCAGTGCATGATCAGTCACGTGATCAGTGCATGATCAGCCACGTGATCAGTGCATGATCAATCACGTGATCAGTGCATGATCAGTCACGTGATCAGTGCATGATAGCCACGTGATCAGTGCATGATCAGCCACGTGATCAGTGCATGATAGCCACGTGATCAGTGCATGATCAGTCACGTGATCAGTGCATGATCAGCCACGTGATCAGTGCATGATCAGCCACGTGATCAGTGCATGATCAGTCACGTGATCAGTGCATGATCAGTCACGTGACCAGTGCATGGTAGCTACGTGATCAGTGCATGATCAGCCACGTGATCAGTGCATGATAGCCACGTGATCAGTGCATGATCAGTCATGTGATACGTGTGTGATCAGCCACGTGATCAGTGCATGATATCCACGTGATCAGTGCATGATAGCCACGTGATCAGTGCATGATAGCCACGTGATCAGTGCATGATCAGTCACGTGATACGTGTGTGATCAGCCACGTGATCAGTGCATGATGAGCCACGTGATCAGTGCATGATCAATTACGTGATCAGTGCATGATCAGTCACGTGACCAGTACATGGTTGCTACGTGATCATTGCATGATCAGCCACGTGAGCAGTGCATGATAGCCACGTGATCAGTGCATGATCAGTCACGTGATCAGTGCATGATCAGTCACGTGAACAGTGCATGATCATTTACGTGATCTGTGCATGATCAGTCACGTGACCAGTATATGGTAGCTACGTGATCATTGCATGATCAGCCACGTGAGCAGTGCATGATAGCCACGTGATGTGTGCATGATCAGTTACGTGAGCAGAGTATGATCAGCCACGTGATCAGTGCATGAGTGCCACGTGATCAGTGCATGATCAGTCACGTGACAGTGTGTGATCAGCCACGTGATCAGTGCATGATCAGCCACGTGATCAGTGCATGATAGCCACGTGATCAGTGCATGATCAGTTACGTGATCAGTGTATGATCAGCCACGTGATCAGTGCATGGTCAGACACGTGATCAGTGCATGATCAGCCACGTGATCAGTGCATGATATCCACGTGATCAGTGCATGATCAGTCACGTGATCAGTGCATGATCAGTCACGTGATCAGTGCATGATCAGCCACGTGATCAGTGCATGATCAGTCACGTGATCAGTGCATGATAGCTACGTGATCAGTGCATGATCAGCCACGTGATCAGTGCATGATAGCCACGTGATCAGTGCATGATAGCCACGTGATCAGTGCATGATCAGTCACGTGATCAGTGCATGATCAGCCACGTGATCAGTGCATGACGTGGCACGTGATCAGTATGATCAGCCACGTGATCAGTGCATGATAGCCACGTGATCAGTGCATGATCAGTCACGTGATCAGTGCATGATCAGTCACGTGATCAGTGCATGATCAGCCACGTGATCAGTGCATGATCAGCCACGTGATCAGTGCATGATCGTGGCACGTGATCAGTATGATCAGCCACGTGATCAGTGCATGATCAGCCACGTGATCAGTGCATGATAGCCACGTGATCAGTGCATGATCAGTCACGTGATCAGTGCATGATCAGCCACGTGATCAGTGCATGATATCAGTGCATGATCAGCCACGTGATCAGTGCATGATCAGTCACGTGATCAGTGCATGATAGCTACGTGATCAGTGCATGATCAGCCACGTGATCAGTGCATGATAGCCACGTGATCAGTGCATGATCAGTCACGTGATCATGCATGATCAGCCACGTGATCAGTGCATGATAGCCACGTGATCAGTGCATGATCAGTCACGTGATCAGTGCATGATCAGTCACGTGATACGTGTGTGATCAGCCACGTGATCAGTGCATGATAGCCACGTGATCAGTGCATGATCAGCCACGTGATCAGTGCATGATCAGTCACGTGATCAGTACATGATAGCTACGTGATCGTGCATGATCAGCCACGTGATCAGTGCATGATAGCCACGTGATCAGTGCATGATCAGTCACGTGATCAGTGCATGATCAGTCACGTGATCAGTGCATGATCAGTTACGTGATCAGTGCATGATCAGCCACGTGATCAGTGCATGATCAGCCACGTGATCAGTGCATGATCAGTCACGTGATCAGTACATGATCAGTCACGTGAACAGTGCATGATCATTTACGTGATCTGTGCATGATCAGTCACGTGACCAGTATATGGTAGCTACGTGATCATTCCATGACGAGCCACGTGAGCAGTGCATGATAGCCACGTGATGTGTGCATGATGAGTTACGTGAGCAGAGTATGATCAGCCACGTGATCAGTGCATGAGTGCCACGTGATCAGTGCATGATATGTCACGTGACAGGTGTGTGATCAGCCACGTGAACAGTGCATGTTCAGCCACGTGATCAGTGCATGATAGCCACGTGATCAGTGCATGATCAGTTACGTGAGCAGTGTATGATCAGCCACGTGATCAGTGCATGGTCAGACACGTGAACAGTGTATGATCAGCCACGTGATCAGTGCATGATATCCAAGTGATCAGTGCATGATCAATCACGTGATCAGTGTATGATCAGCCACGTGAACAGTGCATGCTCAGTCACGTGATCAGGGCCTGCTGAGCTGCGTGATTACTGTCTGCTCATCTGCTTGACAATTGCCAGCTGAGCTGCACGATTCCTGCCTGTCATCTGCTTGACAATTGCCAGCTGTGCTGCGTAATTCCTGCCTGCTCAGCTGCTTGATTATTGCCAGCTGAGCAGCATGATTCCTCACAGCTGAGTTCCATGATTATTGCCTGCTGACTGTTTGATTCGTGCCTACTCAGCTCTTTGTTTATTGCCTCCAGAGGCACATGATCAGTGTATGATAGCAAACATGATCAGCGCATGATCAGTCACATGATCAGCGCCATTAAGTCACGTGATCACTACATGATAGTCATGTGATCAGTCCATGCTCAGTCACGGTATCAGTGCATGATCAGCCACGTGATCAGTGCATGATCTGTCACATGATTAGTGTATGATCATCCACGTGATCAGTGCATGGGCAGTCATGTGATCAGTGCATGATATAGACGTGATCAGTGCATGATCAGTCTCGTGATCAGTGCATGATAGCCACGTGATCAGTGCATGATCAGTCACCTGATGGGTGTATGATCATTCACGTGACCTGTACATGGTAGCTACATGATCATTGCATGATCAGCCACGTGAGTAGTGCATGATAGCCACGTGATCACTGCATGATCAGTCACGTGATCAGTGCATGATCAGTCATGTGACCAGTACATGGTAGCTGCGTGATCATGCATGATCAGCCACGTGAGCAGTGCATGATAGCCACGTGATCAGTGCATGATCAGACACGTGATCAGTGCATGATCAGTCACGTGATCAGTGCATGATCAGCCACGTGATCAGTGCATGATCAGCCACGTGATCAGTGCATGATCAGTCACGTGATCAGTGCATGATCAGTCACGTGATCAGTGCATGATCAGTTACGTGATCAGTGCATGATCAGTCACGTGATCAGTGCATGATAGCCACGTGATCAGTGCATGATCAGCCACGTGATCAGTGCATGATAGCCACGTGATCAGTGCATGATCAGCCACGTGATCAGTGCATGATCAGTCACGTGATCAGTGCATGATCAGCCACGTGATCAGTGCATGATAGCCACGTGATCAGTGCATGATAGCCACGTGATCAGTGCATGATCAGTCACGTGATCAGTGCATGATCAGTCACGTGATCAGTGCATGATCAGTCACGTGATCAGTGCATGATCAGCCACGTGATCAGTGCATGATAGCCACGTGATCAGTGCATGATCAGTCACGTGATCAGTGCATGATCAGTCACGTGATCAGTGCATGATCAGCCACGTGATCAGTGCATGATCAATTACGTGATCAGTGCATGATCAGTCACGTGATCAGTGCATGTAGCTGCGTGATCAGTGCATGATCAGCCACGTGATCAGTGCATGATAGCCACGTGATCAGTGCATGATCAGTCACGTGATCAGTGCATGATCAGTCACGTGATCAGTGCATGATCAGCCACGTGATCAGTGCATGATCAATTACGTGATCAGTGCATGATCAGTCACGTGATCAGTGCATGGTAGCTGCGTGATCAGTGCATGATCAGCCACGTGATCAGTGCATGATAGCCACGTGATCAGTGCATGATCAGTCACGTGATCAGTGCATGATCAGTCACGTGATCAGTGCATGATCAGCCACGTGATCAGTGCATGATCAATTACGTGATCAGTGCATGATCAGTCACGTGATCAGTGCATGATAGCTACGTGATCAGTGCATGATCAGCCACGTGATCAGTGCATGATAGCCACGTGATCAGTGCATGATCAGTCACGTGATCAGTGTGTGATCAGCCACGTGATCAGTGCATGATATCCACGTGATCAGTGCATGATAGCCACGTGATCAGTGCATGATAGCCACGTGATCAGTGCATGATCAGTCACGTGATCAGTGTGTGATCAGCCACGTGATCAGTGCATGATGAGTCACGTGATCAGTGCATGATCAATTACGTGATCAGTGCATGATCAGTCACGTGACCAGTACATGGTTGCTACGTGATCAGTGCATGATCAGCCACGTGATCAGTGCATGATAGCCACGTGATCAGTGCATGATCAGTCACGTGATCAGTGCATGATCAGTCACGTGATCAGTGCATGATCAGTTACGTGATCAGTGCATGATCAGTCACGTGACCAGTATATGGTAGCTACGTGATCATTGCATGATCAGCCACGTGATCAGTGCATGATAGCCACGTGATCAGTGCATGATCAGTCACGTGATCAGTGTATGATCAGCCACGTGATCAGTGCATGAGTGCCACGTGATCAGTGCATGATCAGTCACGTGACAGTGTGTGATCAGCCACGTGATCAGTGCATGATCAGCCACGTGATCAGTGCATGATAGCCACGTGATCAGTGCATGATCAGTCACGTGATCAGTGCATGATCAGCCACGTGATCAGTGCATGATCAGACACGTGATCAGTGCATGATCAGCCACGTGATCAGTGCATGATAGCCACGTGATCAGTGCATGATCAGTCACGTGATCAGTGCATGATCAGTCACGTGATCAGTGCATGATCAGCCACGTGATCAGTGCATGATCAGTCACGTGATCAGTATATGATAGCTACGTGATCAGTGCATGATCAGCCACGTGATCAGTGCATGATAGCCACGTGATCAGTGCATGATAGCCACGTGATCAGTGCATGATCAGTCACGTGATCAGTGCATGATCAGCCACGTGATCAGTGCATGACGTGGCACGTGATCAGTATGATCAGCCACGTGATCAGTGCATGATAGCCACGTGATCAGTGCATGATCAGTCACGTGATCAGTGCATGATCAGTCACGTGATCAGTGCATGATCAGCCACGTGATCAGTGCATGATCAGCCACGTGATCAGTGCATGATCAATTACGTGATCAGTGCATGATCAGTCACGTGATCAGTGCATGGTAGCTACGTGATCAGTGCATGATCAGCCACGTGATCAGTGCATGATAGCCACGTGATCAGTGCATGATCAGTCACGTGATCAGTGCATGATCAGTCACGTGATCAGTGCATGATCAGTTACGTGATCAGTGCATGATCAGTCACGTGATCAGTGATGGTAGCACGTGATCAGTGCATGATCAGCCACGTGATCAGTGCATGATAGCCACGTGATCAGTGCATGATAGCCACGTGATCAGTGCATGATCAGTCACGTGATCAGTGCATGATCAGCCACGTGATCAGTGCATGATAGCCACGTGATCAGTGCATGATAGCCACGTGATCAGTGCATGATCAGTCACGTGATCAGTGCATGATCAGTCACGTGATCAGTGCATGATCAGTCACGTGATCAGTGCATGATCAGCCACGTGATCAGTGCATGATAGTCACGTGATCAGTGCATGATCAGCCACGTGATCAGTGCATGATCAGCCACGTGATCAGTGCATGATCAGTCACGTGATCAGTGCATGATCAGCCACGTGATCAGTGCATGATCAGTCACGTGATCAGTGCATGATAGCTACGTGATCAGTGCATGATCAGCCACGTGATCAGTGCATGATAGCCACGTGATCAGTGCATGATCAGTCACGTGATCAGTGTGTGATCAGCCACGTGATCAGTGCATGATATCAGTGCATGATCAGCCACGTGATCAGTGCATGATCAGTCACGTGATCAGTGCATGATAGCCACGTGATCAGTGCATGATCAGCCACGTGATCAGTGCATGATAGCCACGTGATCAGTGCATGATCAGTCACGTGATCATGTGATGATCAGCCACGTGATCAGTGCATGATAGCCACGTGATCAGTGCATGATCAGTCACGTGATCAGTGCATGATCAGTCACGTGATACGTGTGTGATCAGCCACGTGATCAGTGCATGATAGCCACGTGATCAGTGCATGATCAGCCACGTGATCAGTGCATGATCAGTCACGTGATCAGTACATGATAGCTACGTGATCGTGCATGATCAGCCACGTGATCAGTGCATGATAGCCACGTGATCAGTGCATGATCATTCACGTGATCAGTGCATGATCAGTCACGTGATCAGTGCATGATCAGCTACGTGATCAGTGCATGATCAGCCACGTGATCAGTGCATGATCAGCCACGTGATCAGTGCATGATCAGTCACGTGATCAGTACATGATCAGTCACGTGAACAGTGCATGATCATTTACGTGATCTGTGCATGATCAGTCACGTGACCAGTATATGGTAGCTTCGTGATCATTCCATGACGAGCCACGTGAGCAGTGCATGATAGCCACGTGATGTGTGCATGATGAGTTACGTGAGCAGAGTATGATCAGCCACGTGATCAGTGCATGAGTGCCACGTGATCAGTGCATGATATGTCACGTGACAGGTGTGTGATCAGCCACGTGAACAGTGCATGTTCAGCCACGTGATCAGTGCATGATAGCCACGTGATCAGTGCATGATCAGTTACGTGAGCAGTGTATGATCAGCCACGTGATCAGTGCATGGTCAGACACGTGAACAGTGTATGATCAGCCACGTGATCAGTGCATGATATCCAAGTGATCAGTGCATGATCAATCACGTGATCAGTGTATGATCAGCCACGTGAACAGTGCATGCTCAGTCACGTGATCAGGGCCTGCTGAGCTGCGTGATTACTGTCTGCTCATCTGCTTGACAATTGCCAGCTGAGCTGCACGATTCCTGCCTGTCATCTGCTTGACAATTGCCAGCTGTGCTGCGTAATTCCTGCCTGCTCAGCTGCTTGATTATTGCCAGCTGAGCAGCATGATTCCTCACAGCTGAGTTCCATGATTATTGCCTGCTGACTGTTTGATTCGTGCCTACTCAGCTCTTTGTTTATTGCCTCCAGAGGCACATGATCAGTGTATGATAGCAAACATGATCAGCGCATGATCAGTCACATGATCAGCGCCATTAAGTCACGTGATCACTACATGATAGTCATGTGATCAGTCCATGCTCAGTCACGGTATCAGTGCATGATCAGCCACGTGATCAGTGCATGATCTGTCACATGATTAGTGTATGATCATCCACGTGATCAGTGCATGGGCAGTCATGTGATCAGTGCATGATATAGACGTGATCAGTGCATGATCAGTCTCGTGATCAGTGCATGATAGCCACGTGATCAGTGCATGATCAGTCACCTGATGGGTGTATGATCATTCACGTGACCTGTACATGGTAGCTACATGATCATTGCATGATCAGCCACGTGAGTAGTGCATGATAGCCACGTGATCACTGCATGATCAGTCACGTGATCAGTGCATGATCAGTCATGTGACCAGTACATGGTAGCTGCGTGATCATGCATGATCAGCCACGTGAGCAGTGCATGATAGCCACGTGATCAGTGCATGATCAGACACGTGATCAGTGCATGATCAGTCACGTGATCAGTGCATGATCAGCCACGTGATCAGTGCATGATCAGGCACGTGATCAGTGCATGATCAGTCACGTGATCAGTGCATGATCAGTCACGTGATCAGTGCATGATCAATTACGTGATCAGTGCATGATCAGTCACGTGATCAGTGCATGATAGCTACGTGATCAGTGCATGATCAGCCACGTGATCAGTGCATGATAGCCACGTGATCAGTGCATGATCAGCCACGTGATCAGTGCATGATCAGTCACGTGATCGTGCATGATCAGCCACGTGATCAGTGCATGATAGCCACGTGATCAGTGCATGATAGCCACGTGATCAGTGCATGATCAGTCACGTGATCAGTGCATGATCAGTCACGTGATCAGTGCATGATCAGTCACGTGATCAGTGCATGATCAGCCACGTGATCAGTGCATGATAGCCACGTGATCAGTGCATGATCAGTCACGTGATCAGTGCATGATCAGTCACGTGATCAGTGCATGATCAGCCACGTGATCAGTGCATGATCAGCCACGTGATCAGTGCATGATCAGCCACGTGATCAGTGCATGATCAGCCACGTGATCAGTGCATGATCAGTCACGTGATCAGTGCATGATCAGTCACGTGATCAGTGCATGATCATTTACGTGATCAGTGCATGATCAGTCACGTGACCAGTATATGATAGCTACGTGATCATTCCATGACGAGCCACGTGAGCAGTGCATGATAGCCACGTGATGTGTGCATGATCAGTTACGTGAGCAGAGTATGATCAGCCACGTGATCAGTGCATGAGTGCCACGTGATCAGTGCATGATATGTCACGTGACAGGTGTGTGATCAGCCACGTGAACAGTGCATGTTCAGCCACGTGATCAGTGCATGATAGCCACGTGATCAGTGCATGATCAGTTACGTGAGCAGTGTATGATCAGCCACGTGATCAGTGCATGGTCAGACACGTGAACAGTGTATGATCAGCCACGTGATCAGTGCATGATATCCAAGTGATCAGTGCATGATCATCACGTGATCAGTGTATGATCAGCCACGTGAACAGTGCATGCTCAGTCACGTGATCAGGGCCTGCTGAGCTGCGTGATTACTGTCTGCTCATCTGCTTGACAATTGCCAGCTGAGCTGCACGATTCCTGCCTGTCATCTGCTTGACAATTGCCAGCTGTGCTGCGTAATTCCTGCCTGCTCAGCTGCTTGATTATTGCCAGCTGAGCAGCATGATTCCTCACAGCTGAGTTCCATGATTATTGCCTGCTGACTGTTTGATTCGTGCCTACTCAGCTCTTTGTTTATTGCCTCCAGAGGCACATGATCAGTGTATGATAGCAAACATGATCAGCGCATGATCAGTCACATGATCAGCGCCATTAAGTCACGTGATCACTACATGATAGTCATGTGATCAGTCCATGCTCAGTCACGGTATCAGTGCATGATCAGCCACGTGATCAGTGCATGATAGCCACGTGATCAGTGCATGATCAGCCACGTGATCAGTGCATGATCAGCCAGTGATCAGTGCATGATAGCTACGTGATCAGTGCATGATCAGTCACGTGATCAGTGCATGATCAGCCACGTGATCAGTGCATGATCAGCCACGTGATCAGTGCATGATAGCCACGTGATCAGTGCATGATCAGTCACGTGATCAGTGCATGATCAGTCACGTGACCAGTACATGGTAGCTACATGATCATTGCATGATCAGCCACGTGATCAGTGCATGATAGCCACGTGATCAGTGCATGATCAGTCACGTGATCAGTGCATGATCAGCCACGTGATCAGTGCATGATAGCCACGTGATCAGTGCATGATCAGCCACGTGATCAGTGCATGATAGCCACGTGATCAGTGCATGATCAGCCACGTGATCAGTGCATGATCAGTCACGTGATCAGTGCATGATCAGCCACGTGATCAGTGCATGATCAGCCACGTGATCAGTGCATGATCAGCCACGTGATCAGTGCATGATCAGCCACGTGATCAGTGCATGATCAGTCACGTGATCAGTGCATGATCAGTCACGTGATCAGTGTATGATCAGCCACGTGAACAGTGCATGCTCAGTCACGTGATCAGGGCCTGCTGAGCTGCGTGATTACTGTCTGCTCATCTGCTTGACAATTGCCAGCTGAGCTGCACGATTCCTGCCTGTCATCTGCTTGACAATTGCCAGCTGTGCTGCGTAATTCCTGCCTGCTCAGCTGCTTGATTATTGCCAGCTGAGCAGCATGATTCCTCACAGCTGAGTTCCATGATTATTGCCTGCTGACTGTTTGATTCGTGCCTACTCAGCTCTTTGTTTATTGCCTCCAGAGGCACATGATCAGTGTATGATAGCAAACATGATCAGTGCATGATCAGTCACATGATCAGCGCCATTAAGTCACGTGATCACTACATGATAGTCATGTGATCAGTCCATGCTCAGTCACAGTATCAGTGCATGATCAGCCACGTGATCAGTGCATGATCTGTCACATGATTAGTGTATGATCATCCACGTGATCAGTGCATGGGCAGTCATGTGATCAGTGCATGATTAGACGTGATCAGTGCATGATCAGTCTCGTGATCAGTGCATGATAGCCACGTGATCAGTGCATGATCAGCCACGTGATCAGTGCATGATAGCCACGTGATCAGTGCATGATCAGCCACGTGATCAGTGCATGATCAGTTACGTGATCAGTGCATGATCAGTCACGTGACCAGTGCATGGTAGCTGCGTGATCAGTGCATGATCAGCCACGTGAGCAGTGCATGATAGCCACGTGATCAGTGCATGATCAGTCACGTGATCAGTGCATGATCAGTCACGTGATCAGTGCATGATCAGCCACGTGATCAGTGCATGATCAGTCACGTGATCAGTGCATGATCAGTCACGTGATCAGTGCATGGTAGCTACGTGATCAGTGCATGATCAGCCACGTGATCAGTGCATGATAGCCACGTGATCAGTGCATGATCAGTCACGTGATCGTGTGTGATCAGCCACGTGATCAGTGCATGATATCCACGTGATCAGTGCATGATAGCCACGTGATCAGTGCATGATAGCCACGTGATCAGTGCATGATCAGTCACGTGATACAGTGTGATCAGCCACGTGATCAGTGCATGATGAGCCACGTGATCAGTGCATGATCAATTACGTGATCAGTGCATGATCAGTCACGTGACCAGTACATGGTTGCTACGTGATCATTGCATGATCAGCCACGTGAGCAGTGCATGATAGCCACGTGATCAGTGCATGATCAGTCACGTGATCAGTGCATGATCAGTCACGTGAACAGTGCATGATCATTTACGTGATCAGTGCATGATCAGTCACGTGACCAGTATATGGTAGCTACGTGATCATTGCATGATCAGCCACGTGAGCAGTGCATGATAGCCACGTGATGTGTGCATGATCAGTTACGTGAGCAGTGTATGATCAGCCACGTGATCAGTGCATGAGTGCCACGTGATCAGTGCATGATCAGTCACGTGACAGGTGTGTGATCAGCCACGTGATCAGTGCATGATCAGCCACGTGATCAGTGCATGATAGCCACGTGATCAGTGCATGATCAGTTACGTGATCAGTGTATGATCAGCCACGTGATCAGTGCATGGTCAGACACGTGATCAGTGCATGATCAGCCACGTGATCAGTGCATGATATCCACGTGATCAGTGCATGATCAGTCACGTGATCAGTGCATGATCAGTCACGTGATCAGTGCATGATCAGCCACGTGATCAGTGCATGATCAGTCACGTGATCAGTGCATGATAGCTACGTGATCATTGCATGATCAGCCACGTGATCAGTGCATGATAGCCACGTGATCAGTGCATGATAGCCACGTGATCAGTGCATGATCAGTCACGTGATCAGTGCATGATCAGCCACGTGATCAGTGCATGACAGCCACGTGATCAGTATGATCAGCCACGTGATCAGTGCATGATAGCCACGTGATCAGTGCATGATCAGTCACGTGATAGTGCATGATAGCCACGTGATCAGTGCATGATCAGCCACGTGATCAGTGCATGATCAGCCACGTGATCAGTGCATGATCAGTCACGTGATCATGTGTGATCAGCCACGTGATCAGTGCATGATATCCACGTGATCAGTGCATGATAGCCACGTGATCAGTGCATGATCAGTCACGTGATCAGTGCATGATCAGTCACGTGATCAGTGCATGATCAGCCACGTGATCAGTGCATGATCAGCCACGTGATCAGTGCATGATCAATTACGTGATCAGTGCATGATCAGTCACGTGACCAGTACATGGTAGCTACGTGATCGTTGCATGATCAGCCACGTGAGCAGTGCATGATAGCCACGTGATCAGTGCATGATCAGTCACGTGATCAGTGCATGATCAGTCACGTGATCAGTGCATGATCAGCCACGTGATCAGTGCATGATCAGTCACGTGATCAGTGCATGATAGCCACGTGATCAGTGCATGATCAGCCACGTGAGCAGTGCATGATAGCCACGTGATCAGTGCATGATCAGTCACGTGATCAGTGTATGATCAGCCACGTGATCAGTGCATGATGCCACGTGATCAGTGCATGATCAGTCACGTGATCAGTGTATGATCAGCCACGTGAACAGTGCATGCTCAGTCACGTGATCAGGGCCTCCTGAGCTGCGTGATTACTGTCTGCTCATCTGCTTGACATTGCCAGCTGAGCTGCACGATTCCTGCCTGTCATCTGCTTAACAATTGCCAGCTGTGCTGTGTAATTCATGCCTGCTCAGCTGCTTGATTATTGCCAGCTGAGCAGCATGATTCCTCACACCTGAGTTCCATGATTATTGCCTGCTGACTGTTTGATTCGTGCCTACTCAGCTCTTTGTTTATTGCCTCCAGAGGCACATGATCAGTGTATGATAGCAAACATGATCAGCGCATGATCAGTCACATGATCAGCGCCATTAAGTCACGTGATCACTACATGATAGTCATGTGATCAGTCCATGCTCAGTCACGGTATCAGTGCATGATCAGCCACGTGATCAGTGCATGATCAGTCATGTGATCAGTGCATGATAGCCCGTGATCAGTGCATGATCAGTCCCGTGATCAGTGCATGATCAGCCACGTGATCAGTGCATGATCAGCCACGTGATCAGTGCATGATCAGTCACGTGATCAGTGCATGATCAGTCACGTGATCAGTGTATGATCAGCCACGTGAACAGTGCATGCTCAGTCACGTGATCAGGGCCTGCTGAGCTGCGTGATTACTGTCTGCTCATCTGCTTGACAATTGCCAGCTGAGCTGCACGATTCCTGCCTGTCATCTGCTTGACAATTGCCACCTGTGCTGCGTAATTCCTGCCTGCTCAGCTGCTTGATTATTGCCAGCTGAGCAGCATGATTTCTCAGAGCTGAGTTCCATGATTATAGCCTGCTGACTGATTCGTGCCTACTCAGCTCTTTGTTCATTGCCTCCAGAGGCACATGATCAGTGTATGACACCAAACATGATCAGTCACATGATCAGTGCATGATAAGCCACGTGATCAGTGCATGATCAATTACGTGATCAGTGCATGATCAGTCATGTGATCAGTACATGGTAGTTGCGTGATCAGTGCATGATCAGCCACGTGATCAGTGCATGATAGCCACGTGATCAGTGCATGATCAGTCACGTGATCAGTGCATGATCAGTCACGTGATCAGTGCATGATCAGTCACGTGATCAGTGCATGATAGCCACGTGATCAGTGCATGATCAGCCACGTGATCAGTGCATGATAGCCACGTGATCAGTGCATGATCAGTCACGTGATACATGTGTGATCAGCCACGTGATCAGTGCATGATATCCACGTGATCAGTGCATGATAGCCACGTGATCAGTGCATGATCAGTCACGTGATCAGTGCATGATCAGTCACGTGATACGTGTGTGATCAGCCACGTGATCAGTGCATGATAGCCACGTGATCAGTGCATGATCAGTCACGTGATCAGTGCATGATCAGTCACGTGAACAGTACATGGTTGCTACGTGATCGTTGCATGATCAGCCACGTGAGCAGTGCATGATAGCCACGTGATCAGTGCATGATCAGTCACGTGATCAGTGCATGATCAGCCACGTGAACAGTGCATGATCATTTACGTGATCAGTGCATGATCAGTCACGTGACCAGTACATGGTAGCTACGTGATCATTGCATGAAGAGCCACGTGAGCAGTGCATGATAGCCACGTGATGTGTGCATGATCAGTTACGTGAGCAGAGTATGATCAGCCACGTGATCAGTGCATGAGTGCCACGTGATCAGTGCATGATATGTCACGTGATCAGTGCATGATCAGCCACGTGATCAGTGCATGATCAGTCACGTGATCAGTGCATGATAGCCACGTGATCAGTGCATGATCAGCCACGTGATCAGTGCATGATAGCCACGTGATCAGTGCATGATAGCCACGTGATCAGTGCATGATCAGTCACGTGATCAGTGTGTGATCAGCCACGTGATCAGTGCATGATATCCACGTGATCAGTGCATGATAGCCACGTGATCAGTGCATGATCAGTCACGTGATCAGTGCATGATCAGTCACGTGATCGTGTCTGATCAGCCACGGATCAGTGCATGATTAGCCACGTGATCAGTGCATCAATTACGTGATCAGTGCATGATCAGTCACGTGACCAGTACATGGTTGCTACATGATCGTTGCATGATCAGCCACGTGATCAGTGCATGATAGCCACGTGATCAGTGCATGATCAGTCACGTGATCAGTGCATGATCAGTCACGTGATCAGTGCATGATCAGCCACGTGATCAGTGCATGATCAGTCACGTGATCAGTATATGATAGCTACGTGATCAGTGCATGATCAGCCACGTGATCAGTGCATGATACCACGTGATCAGTGCATGATCAGTTACGTGATCAGTGTATGATCAGCCACGTGATCAGTGCATGATCAGCCACGTGATCAGTGCATGATCAGTCACGTGATCAGTGCATGATCAGCCACGTGATCAGTGCATGATCAGCCACGTGATCAGTGCATGATCAGTCACGTGATCAGTGCATGATCAGTCACGTGATCAGTACATGTAGCTACGTGATCAGTGCATGATCAGCCACGTGATCAGTGCATGATAGCCACGTGATCAGTGCATGATCAGTCACGTGATCAGTGCATGATCATCCACGTGATCAGTGCATGATCAGTCACGTGATCAGTGCATGATATAGACGTGATCAGTGCATGATCAGTCACGTGATCAGTGCATGATAGCCACGTGATCAGTGCATGATCAGTCACGTGATCAGTGCATGATCAGTCACGTGACCAGTACATGGTAGCTACGTGATCAGTGCATGATCAGCCACGTGATCAGTGCATGATAGCCACGTGATCAGTGCATGATCAGTCACGTGATCAGTGCATGATCAGTCACGTGACCAGTACATGGTAGCTGCGTGATCATGCATGATCAGCCACGTGAGCAGTGCATGATAGCCACGTGATGTGTGCATGATCAGTTACGTGATCAGTGTATGATCAGCCACGTGATCAGTGCATGAGTGCCACGTGATCAGTGCATGATATGTCACGTGACAGTGTGTGATCAGCCACGTGAACAGTGCATGTTCAGCCACGTGATCAGTGCATGATAGCCACGTGATCAGTGCATGATCAGTTACGTGATCAGTGCATGATCAGCCACGTGATCAGTGCATGATCAGACACGTGAACAGTGTATGATCAGCCACGTGATCAGTGCATGATATCCAAGTGATCAGTGCATGATCATCACGTGATCAGTGTATGATCAGCCACGTGAACAGTGCATGCTCAGTCACGTGATCAGGGCCTGCTGAGCTGCGTGATTACTGTCTGCTCATCTGCTTGACAATTGCCAGCTGAGCTGCACGATTCCTGCCTGTCATCTGCTTGACAATTGCCAGCTGAGCTGCACGATTCCTGCCTGTCATCTGCTTGACAATTGCCAGCTGTGCTGCGTAATTCCTGCCTGCTCAGCTGCTTGATTATTGCCAGCTGAGCAGCATGATTCCTCACAGCTGAGTTCCATGATTATTGCCTGCTGACTGTTTGATTCGTGCCTACTCAGCTCTTTGTTTATTGCCTCCAGAGGCACATGATCAGTGTATGATAGCAAACATGATCAGCGCATGATCAGTCACATGATCAGCGCCATTAAGTCACGTGATCACTACATGATAGTCATGTGATCAGTCCATGCTCAGTCACGGTATCAGTGCATGATCAGCCACGTGATCAGTCCATGATCAGCCAGGTGATCAGTTCATGATAGCCATGTGATCAGTGCATGATTTGTCACGTGATCAGTGCATGATCAGGCAGGTGATCAGTGCATGATCAGCCACGTGATCAGTGCATGATCAGTCACCTGATGGGTGTATGATCAGTCACGTGACCAGTACATGGTAGCTACATGATCATTGCATGATCAGCCACGTGAGTAGTGCATGATCAGCCACGTGATCAGTGCATGATCAGCACGTGATCAGTGCATGATCAGTCACGTGATCAGTGCATGATCAGCCACGTGATCAGTGCATGATAGCCACGTGATCAGTGCATGATCAGCCACGTGATCAGTGCATGATCAGTCACGTGATCAGTGCATGATCAATTACGTGATCAGTGCATGATCAGTCACGTGATCAGTGCATGGTTGCTACGTGATCAGTGCATGATCAGCCACGTGATCAGTGCATGATAGCCACGTGATCAGTGCATGATCAGTCACGTGATCAGTGCATGATCAGTCACGTGATCAGTGCATGATCAGTCACGTGATCAGTGCATGATCAGCCACGTGATCAGTGCATGATCAGCCACGTGATCAGTGCATGATAGCCACGTGATCAGTGCATGATCAGTCACGTGATCAGTGCATGATCAGCCACGTGATCAGTGCATGATCAGCCACGTGATCAGTGCATGATCAGTCACGTGATCAGTGCATGGTAGCTGCGTGATCAGTGCATGATCAGCCACGATAGCAGTGCATGATAGCCACGTGATCAGTGCATGATCAGCCACGTGATCAGTGCATGATCAATTACGTGATCAGTGCATGATCAGTCACGTGACCAGTGCATGGTAGCTACGTGATCAGTGCATGATCAGCCACGTGATCAGTGCATGATAGCCACGTGATCAGTGCATGATCAGCCACGTGATCAGTGCATGATAGCCACGTGATCAGTGCATGATCAGTCACGTGATACGTGTGTGATCAGCCACGTGATCAGTGCATGATATCCACGTGATCAGTGCATGATAGCCACGTGATCAGTGCATGATAGCCACGTGATCAGTGCATGATCAGTCACGTGATACGTGTGTGATCAGCCACGTGATCAGTGCATGATCAGTCACGTGATCAGTGCATGATCAATTACGTGATCAGTGCATGATCAGTCACGTGACCAGTACATGGTTGCTACGTGATCATTGCATGATCAGCCACGTGATCAGTGCATGATAGCCACGTGATCAGTGCATGATCAGTCACGTGATCAGTGCATGATCAGTCCCGTGATCAGTGCATGATCAGTCACGTGACAGTATATGGTACCTACGTGATCATTGCATGATCAGCCACGTGATCAGTGCATGATAGCCACGTGATCAGTGCATGATCAGTTACGTGATCAGTGTATGATCAGCCACGTGATCAGTGCATGAGTGCCACGTGATCAGTGCATGATCAGTCACGTGACAGTGTATGATCAGCCACGTGATCAGTGCATGATCAGCCACGTGATCAGTGCATGATAGCCACGTGATCAGTGCATGATCAGTTACGTGATCAGTGCATGATCAGCCACGTGATCAGTGCATGATCAGACACGTGATCAGTGCATGATCAGCCACGTGATCAGTGCATGATATCCACGTGATCAGTGCATGATCAGTCACGTGATCAGTGCATGATCAGTCACGTGATCAGTGCATGATCAATTACGTGATCAGTGCATGATCAGTCACGTGACCAGTACATGGTAGCTACGTGATCATTGCATGATCAGCCACGTGAGCAGTGCATGATAGCCACGTGATCAGTGCATGATCAGTCACATGATCAGTGCATGATCATCCACGTGATCAGTGCATGATCAGTCACGTGATCAGTGCATGATCAGACGTGATCAGTGCATGATCAGTCACGTGATCAGTGCATGATCAGCCACGTGATCAGTGCATGATAGCCAGTGATGAGTGCATGATAGCCAGTGATCAGTGCATGATCAGTCACGTGATCAGTGTATGATCAGCCACGTGATCAGTGCATGATTGCCACTGATCAGTGCATGATCAGTCACGTGATCAGTGCATGATCAGTCACGTGATCAGTGCATGATCAGCCACGTGATCAGTGCATGATAGCCACGTGATCAGTGCATGATCAGTTACGTGAGCAGTGTATGATCAGCCACGTGATCAGTGCATGGTCAGACACGTGAACAGTGTATGATCAGCCACGTGATCAGTGCATGATATCCAAGTGATCAGTGCATGATCAATCACGTGATCAGTGTATGATCAGCCACGTGAACAGTGCATGCTCAGTCACGTGATCAGGGCCTGCTGAGCTGCGTGATTACTGTCTGCTCATCTGCTTGACAATTGCCAGCTGAGCTGCACGATTCCTGCCTGTCATCTGCTTGACAATTGCCAGCTGTGCTGCGTAATTCCTGCCTGCTCAGCTGCTTGATTATTGCCAGCTGAGCAGCATGATTCCTCACAGCTGAGTTCCATGATTATTGCCTGCTGACTGTTTGATTCGTGCCTACTCAGCTCTTTGTTTATTGCCTCCAGAGGCACATGATCAGTGTATGATAGCAAACATGATCAGCGCATGATCAGTCACATGATCAGCGCCATTAAGTCACGTGATCACTACATGATAGTCATGTGATCAGTCCATGCTCAGTCACGGTATCAGTGCATGATCAGCCACGTGATCAGTGCATGATCAGCCACGTGATTAGTTCATGATAGCTATGTGATCAGTGCATGATTTGTCACGTGATCAGTGCATGATCAGCCACGTGATCAGTGCATGATAGCCACGTGATCAGTGCATGATCAGCCACGTGATCAGTGCATGATCAGTCACGTGATCAGTGCATGATCAGTTACGTGATCAGTGCATGATCAGTCACGTGACCAGTACATGATAGCTACGTGATCATTGCATGATCAGCCACGTGAGCAGTGCATGATAGCCACGTGATCAGTGCATGATCAGTCACGTGATCAGTGCATGATCAGTCACGTGATCAGTGCATGATCAGTCACGTGATCAGTGTGTGATCAGCCACGTGATCAGTGCATGATCAGCCACGTGATCAGTGCATGATAGCCACGTGATCAGTGCATGATCAGTTACGTGATCAGTGCATGATCAGCCACGTGATCAGTGCATGATCAGCCACGTGATCAGTGCATGATCAGTCACGTGATCAGTACATGATTGCTACGTGATCAGTGCATGATCAGCCACGTGATCAGTGCATGATAGCCACGTGATCAGTGCATGATCATTTACGTGATCAGTGCATGATCAGTCACGTGACCAGTATATGGTAGCTACGTGATCATTGCATGATCAGCCACGTGATCAGTGCATGATAGCCACGTGATGTGTGCATGATCAGTTACGTGAGCAGAATATGATCAGCCACGTGATCAGTGCATGAGTGCCACGTGATCAGTGCATGATCAGTCACGTGACAGTGTGTGATCAGCCACGTGATCAGTGCATGTTCAGCCACGTGATCAGTGCATGATAGCCACGTGATCAGTGCATGATCAGTTACGTGATCAGTGTATGATCAGCCACGTGATCAGTGCATGATCAGCCACGTGATCAGTGCATGATCAGCCACGTGATCAGTGCATGATAGCTGCGTGATCAGTGCATGATCAGCCACGATAGCAGTGCATGATAGCCACGTGATCAGTGCATGATCAGCCACGTGATCAGTGCATGATCAATTACGTGATCAGTGCATGATCAGTCACGTGACCAGTACATGGTAGCTACGTGATCATTGCATGATCAGCCACGTGATCAGTGCATGATAGCCACGTGATCAGTGCATGATAGCCACGTGATCAGTGCATGATAGCCACGTGATCAGTGCATGATCAGTCACGTGATACGTGTGTGATCAGCCACGTGATCAGTGCATGATATCCACGTGATCAGTGCATGATAGCCACGTGATCAGTGCATGATAGCCACGTGATCAGTGCATGATCAGTCACGTGATACGTGTGTGATCAGCCACGTGATCAGTGCATGATGAGTCACGTGATCAGTGCATGATCAATTACGTGATCAGTGCATGATCAGTCACGTGACCAGTACATGGTTGCTACGTGATCATTGCATGATCAGCCACGTGAGCAGTGCATGATAGCCACGTGATCAGTGCATGATCAGTCACGTGATCAGTGCATGATCAGTCCCGTGATCAGTGCATGATCATTTACGTGATCAGTGCATGATCAGTCACGTGACAAGTATATGGTAGCTACGTGATCAGTGCATGATCAGCCACGTGATCAGTGCATGATAGCCACCTGATGTGTGCATGATCAGTTACGTGAGCAGAATATGATCAGCCTCGTGATCAGTGCATGAGTGCCACGTGATCAGTGCATGATCAGTCACGTGACAGTGCATGATCAGCCACGTGATCAGTGCATGATCAGCCACGTGATCAGTGCATGATAGCCACGTGATCAGTGCATGATCAGTTACGTGATCAGTGCATGATCAGCCACGTGATCAGTGCATGATCAGCCACGTGATCAGTGCATGATCAGCCACGTGATCAGTGCATGATATCCACGTGATCAGTGCATGATCAGTCACGTGATCAGTGCATGATAAGTCACGTGATCAGTGCATGATCAGTTACGTGATCAGTGCATGATCAGTCACGTGACCAGTGCATGGTAGCTACGTGATCAGTGCATGATCAGCCACGTGAGCAGTGCATGATAGCCACGTGATCAGTGCATGATCAGTGACATGATCAGTGTATGATCATCCACGTGATCAGTGCATGATCAGTCACGTGATCAGTGCATGATCAGACGTGATCAGTGCATGATCAGTCACGTGATCAGTGTATGATCAACCACGTGATCAGTGCATGATAGCCACGTGATGAGTGCATGATAGCCAGTGATCAGTGCATGATCAGTCACGTGATCAGTGTATGATCAGCCACGTGATCAGTGCATGATTGCCACTGATCAGTGCATGATCAGTCACGTGATCAGTGCATGATCAGTCACGTGATCAGTGCATGATCAGCCACGTGATCAGTGCATGATAGCCACGTGATCAGTGCATGATCAGTTACGTGAGCAGTGTATGATCAGCCACGTGATCAGTGCATGGTCAGACACGTGAACAGTGTATGATCAGCCACGTGATCAGTGCATGATATCCAAGTGATCAGTGCATGATCAATCACGTGATCAGTGTATGATCAGCCACGTGAACAGTGCATGCTCAGTCACGTGATCAGGGCCTGCTGAGCTGCGTGATTACTGTCTGCTCATCTGCTTGACAATTGCCAGCTGAGCTGCACGATTCCTGCCTGTCATCTGCTTGACAATTGCCAGCTGTGCTGCGTAATTCCTGCCTGCTCAGCTGCTTGATTATTGCCAGCTGAGCAGCATGATTCCTCACAGCTGAGTTCCATGATTATTGCCTGCTGACTGTTTGATTCGTGCCTACTCAGCTCTTTGTTTATTGCCTCCAGAGGCACATGATCAGTGTATGATAGCAAACATGATCAGCGCATGATCAGTCACATGATCAGCGCCATTAAGTCACGTGATCACTACATGATAGTCATGTGATCAGTCCATGCTCAGTCACGGTATCAGTGCATGATCAGCCACGTGATCAGTGCATGATCAGCCACGTGATTAGTTCATGATAGCTATGTGATCAGTGCATGATTTGTCACGTGATCAGTGCATGATCAGCCACGTGATCAGTGCATGATAGCCACGTGATCAGTGCATGATCAGCCACGTGATCAGTGCATGATCAGTCACGTGATCAGTGCATGATCAGTTACGTGATCAGTGCATGATCAGTCACGTGACCAGTGCATGATAGCTACGTGATCATTGCATGATCAGCCACGTGAGCAGTGCATGATAGCCACGTGATCAGTGCATGATCAGTCACGTGATCAGTGCATGATCAGTCACGTGATCAGTGCATGATCAGTCACATGATCAGTGTGTGATCAGCCACGTGATCAGTGCATGATCAGCCACGTGATCAGTGCATGATATCCACGTGATCAGTGCATGATCAGTTACGTGATCAGTGTATGATCAGCCACGTGATCAGTGCATGATCAGCCACATGATCAGTGCATGATCAGTCACGTGATCAGTACATGATTGCTACGTGATCAGTGCATGATCAGCCACGTGATCAGTGCATGATAGCCACGTGATCAGTGCATGATCATTTACGTGATCAGTGCATGATCAGTCACGTGACCAGTATATGGTAGCTACGTGATCATTGCATGATCAGCCACGTGAGCAGTGCATGATAGCCACGTGATGTGTGCATGATCAGTTACGTGAGCAGAATATGATCAGCCACGTGATCAGTGCATGAGTGCCACGTGATCAGTGCATGATCAGTCACGTGACAGGTGTGTGATCAGCCACGTGATCAGTGCATGTTCAGCCACGTGATCAGTGCATGATAGCCACGTGATCAGTGCATGATCAGTTACGTGATCAGTGTATGATCAGCCACGTGATCAGTGCATGATCAGCCACGTGATCAGTGCATGATCAGTCACGTGATCAGTGCATGATAGCTGCGTGATCAGTGCATGATCAGCCACGATAGCAGTGCATGATAGCCACGTGATCAGTGCATGATCAGCCACGTGATCAGTGCATGATCAATTACGTGATCAGTGCATGATCAGTCACGTGATCAGTACATGGTAGCTACGTGATCATTGCATGATCAGCCACGTGATCAGTGCATGATAGCCACGTGATCAGTGCATGATAGCCACGTGATCAGTGCATGATAGCCACGTGATCAGTGCATGATCAGTCACGTGATACGTGTGTGATCAGCCACGTGATCAGTGCATGATAGCCACGTGATCAGTGCATGATAGCCACGTGATCAGTGCATGATCAGTCACGTGATACGTGTGTGATCAGCCACGTGATCAGTGCATGATGAGTCACGTGATCAGTGCATGATCAATTACGTGATCAGTGCATGATCAGTCACGTGACCAGTACATGGTTGCTACGTGATCATTGCATGATCAGCCACGTGAGCAGTGCATGATAGCCACGTGATCAGTGCATGATCAGTCACGTGATCAGTGCATGATCAGTCCCGTGATCAGTGCATGATCATTTACGTGATCAGTGCATGATCAGTCACGTGACAAGTATATGGTAGCTACGTGATCATTGCATGATCAGCCACGTGATCAGTGCATGATAGCCACGTGATGTGTGCATGATCAGTTACGTGAGCAGTGTATGATCAGCCACGTGATCAGTGCATGAGTGCCACGTGATCAGTGCATGATCAGTCACGTGACAGGTGTGTGATCAGCCACGTGATCAGTGCATGATCAGCCACGTGATCAGTGCATGATATCCACGTGATCAGTGCATGATCAGTTACGTGATCAGTGCATGATCAGCCACGTGATCAGTGCATGATCAGACACGTGATCAGTGTATGATCAGCCACGTGATCAGTGCATGATATCCACGTGATCAGTGCATGATCAGTCACGTGATCAGTGCATGATCAGTCACGTGATCAGTGCATGATCAATTACGTGATCAGTGCATGATCAGTCACGTGACCAGTACATGGTAGCTACGTGATCATTGCATGATCAGCCACGTGAGCAGTGCATGATAGCCACGTGATCAGTGCATGATCAGTGACATGATCAGTGCATGATCATCCACGTGATCAGTGCATGATCAGTCACGTGATCAGTGCATGATCAGACGTGATCAGTGCATGATCAGTCACGTGATCAGTGTATGATCAACCACGTGATCAGTGCATGATAGCCACGTGATGAGTGCATGATAGCCAGTGATCAGTGCATGATCAGTCACGTGATCAGTGTATGATCAGCCACGTGATCAGTGCATGATTGCCACTGATCAGTGCATGATCAGTCACGTGATCAGTGCATGATCAGTCACGTGATCAGTGCATGATCAGCCACGTGATCAGTGCATGATAGCCACGTGATCAGTGCATGATCAGTTACGTGAGCAGTGTATGATCAGCCACGTGATCAGTGCATGGTCAGACACGTGAACAGTGTATGATCAGCCACGTGATCAGTGCATGATATCCAAGTGATCAGTGCATGATCAATCACGTGATCAGTGTTTGATCAGCCACGTGAACAGTGCATGCTCAGTCACGTGATCAGGGCCTGCTGAGCTGCGTGATTACTGTCTGCTCATCTGCTTGACAATTGCCAGCTGAGCTGCACGATTCCTGCCTGTCATCTGCTTGACAATTGCCAGCTGTGCTGCGTAATTCCTGCCTGCTCAGCTGCTTGATTATTGCCAGCTGAGCAGCATGACTCCTCACACCTGAGTTCCATGATTATTGCCTGCTGACTGTTTGATTCGTGCCTACTCAGCTCTTTGTTTATTGCCTCCAGAGGCACGTGATCAGTGTATGATAGCAAACATGATCAGCGCATGATCAGTCACATGATCAGCGCCATTAAGTCACGTGATCACTACATGATAGTCATGTGATCAGTCCATGCTCAGTCAAGGTATCAGTGCATGATCAGCCACGTGATCAGTGCATGATCAGCCAGGTGATTAGTTCATGATAGCTATGTGATCAGTGCATGATTTGTCACGTGATCAGTGCATGATCAGCCACGTGATCAGTGCATGATCAGTCACGTGATCAGTGCATGATCAGTCACGTGATCAGTGCATGATCAGTCACGTGACCAGTACATGATAGCTACGTGATCATTGCATGATCAGCCACGTGAGCAGTGCATGATAGCCACGTGATCAGTGCATGATCAGTCACGTGATCAGTGCATGATCAGTCACGTGACAGTGTGTGATCAGCCACGTGATCAGTGCATGATCAGCCACGTGATCAGTGCATGATAGCCACGTGATCAGTGCATGATCAGTCACGTGATCAGTGCATGATCAGCCACGTGATCAGTGCATGATCAGCCACGTGATCAGTGCATGATCAGTCACGTGATCAGTGCATGATTGCTACGTGATCAGTGCATGATCAGCCACGTGATCAGTGCATGATAGCCACGTGATCAGTGCATGATCATTTACGTGATCAGTGCATGATCAGTCACGTGACCAGTATATGGTAGCTACGTGATCATTGCATGATCAGCCACGTGATCAGTGCATGATAGCCACGTGATCAGTGCATGATCAGTTACGTGATCAGTGCATGATCAGCCACGTGATCAGCATGAGTGCCACGTGATCAGTGCATGATCAGTCACGTGACAGTGTGTGATCAGCCACGTGATCAGTGCATGATCAGCCACGTGATCAGTGCATGATAGCCACGTGATCAGTGCATGATCAGTTACGTGATCAGTGCATGATCAGCCACGTGATCAGTGCATGATCAGCCACGTGATCAGTGCATGATCAGTCACGTGACCAGTGCATGGTAGCTGCGTGATCATTGCATGATCAGCCACGATAGCAGTGCATGATAGCCACGTGATCAGTGCATGATCAGCCACGTGATCAGTGCATGATCAATTACGTGATCAGTGCATGATCAGTCACGTGATCAGTACATGGTAGCCACGTGATCAGTGCATGATCAGCCACGTGATCAGTGCATGATAGCCACGTGATCAGTGCATGATCAGCCACGTGATCAGTGCATGATAGCCACGTGATCAGTGCATGATCAGTCACGTGATCGTGTGTGATCAGCCACGTGATCAGTGCATGATATCCACGTGATCAGTGCATGATAGCCACGTGATCAGTGCATGATAGCCACGTGATCAGTGCATGATCAGTCACGTGATACGTGTGTGATCAGCCACGTGATCAGTGCATGATCAGTCACGTGATCAGTGCATGATCAGTCACGTGATCAGTGCATGATCAGTCACGTGACCAGTACATGGTTGCTACGTGATCATTGCATGATCAGCCACGTGATCAGTGCATGATAGCCACGTGATCAGTGCATGATAGCCACGTGATCAGTGCATGATAGCCACGTGATCAGTGCATGATAGCCACGTGATCAGTGCATGATCAGTCACGTGATACGTGTGTGATCAGCCACCTGATCCGTGCATGATATCCACGTGATCAGTGAATGATAGCCACGTGATCAGTGCATGATCAGTCACGTGATACGTGTGTGATCAGCCACGTGATCAGTGCATGATGAGTCAGGTGATCAGTGCAGGATTAATTACGTGATCAGTGCATGATCAGTCACGTGACCAGTACATGGTTGCTACGTGATCATTGCATGATCAGCCACGTGAGCAGTGCATGATAGCCACGTGATCAGTGCGTGATCAGTCACGTGATCAGTACATGATCAGTCCCGTGAACAGTGCATGATCATTTACGTGATCTGTGCATGATCAGTCACGTGACAAGTATATGGTAGCTACGTGAACATTGCATGACCAGCCAGGTGAGAAGTGCATGATAGCCACCTGATGTGTGCATGATCAGTTACGTGAGCAGAATATGATCAGCCACGTGATCAGTGCATGAGTGCCACGTGATCAGTGCATGATCAGTCACGTGACAGGTGTGTGATAAGCCACGTGAACAGTGCATGTTCAGCCACGTGATCAGTGCATGATATCCACGTGATCAGTGCATGATCAGTTACGTGAACAGTGTATGATCAGCCACGTGAGCAGTGCATGGTCAGACACGTGAACAGTGTATGATCAAACACGTGATCAGTGCATGATATCCACGTGATCAGTGCATGATCAGTCTCGTGAACAGTGCATGATAAGTCACCTGATCAGTGTATGATCAATTACGTGATCAGTGCATGATCACTCACGTGACCATTACATGGTAGCTACGTGATCATTTCATGATCAGCCACGTGAGCAGTGCATGATAGCCACGTGATCATTGCATGATCTGTGACATGATCAGTGTATGTTTATCCACGTGATCAGTGCATGGGCAGTAAGGTGATCAGTGCATGATACAGACGTGATCAGTGCAAGATCAGTCTCGTGTCAGTGTATGATCAACCACGTGATCAGTGCACGATAGCCAGGTAATGAGTGCACGATAGCCAGATGATCAGTGCATTATCAGTCACGTGATCAGTGTATGATCAGCCAAGTAATCAGTGCATGATTGCCAACTCATCACTGCATGATCAGTCACGTGATCAGTGCATGGTCAGTCACGTGATCAGTGCATGATCAGTCACGTGATCAGTGCATGATAGCCACATGATCAGTGCATGATCAGTTACGTGAGCAGTGTATGATCAGCCACATGATCAGTGCACGGTCAGACACGTGAACAGTGTATGATCAGCCACATGATCAGTGCATGATATCCAAGTGATCAGTGCATGATCAATCACGTGATCAGTGTATGATCAGCCACGTGAACAGTGCATGCTCAGTCACATGATCAGGGCCTGCTGAGCTGCGTGATTACTGTCTGCTCATCTGCTTGACAATTGCCAACTGAGCTGCACGATTCCTGCCTGTCATCTGCTTGACAATTGCCAGCTGTGCTGCGTAATTGCTGCCTGCTCAGCTGCTTGATTATTGCCAGCTGAGCAGCATGATTCCTCACAGCTGAGTTCCATGATTATTGCCTGCTGACTGTTTGATTCGTGCCTACTTAGCTCTTTGTTTATTGCCTCCAGAGGCACATGATCAGTGTATGATAGCAAACATGATCAGCGCATGATCAGTCACATGATCAGCGCCATTAAGTCACGTGATCACTACATGATAGTCATGTGATCAGTCCATGCTCAGTCACGGTATAAGTGATTGATCAGCCACGTGATCAGTGCATAATCAGCCAGGTGATTATTTCATAATAGCTATGTGATCAGTTCATGATTTGTCACGTGATCTTTGCATGATCAGCCACGTGATCAGTGCATGATGAATCAGGTGATCAGTGCAGGATTAATTACGTGATCAGTGCATGATCAGTCACGTGACCAGTACATGATTGCTACCTGATCATTGCATGATCAGCCACGTGATCAGTGCATGATAGCCACGTGATCTGTGCATGATCAGTCACGTGACCAGTGCATGATCAGTCACATGACAGGTGTGTGATAAGCCATGTGAACAGTGCATGTTCAGAAACGTGATTAGTGCATGATATCCACGTGATCAGTGCATGATCAGTTATGTGAACAGTGTATGATCAGCCCCGTGAGCAGTGCATGATCAGCCACATGATCAGTGCATAATCAGTCACGTGACCAGTACATGATTGCTACCTGATCATTGCATGATCAGCCACGTGAGCAGTGCATGATAGCCACGTGAACAGTGCATGATCATTTACGTGACCTGTGCATGATCAGTCACGTGACCAGTATATGGTAGCTACGTGAACATTGCATGACCAGCCAGGTGAGAAGTGCATGATAGCCACCTGATGTGCGCATGATCAGTTACGTGAGCAGAATATGATCAGCCACGTGATCTAGCAAGAG
The DNA here is from genome assembly GCF_032452875.1 of Bos javanicus. NCBI lineage: Eukaryota > Metazoa > Chordata > Mammalia > Artiodactyla > Bovidae > Bos > Bos javanicus. The sequence continues at coordinate 827,051 of NW_026893615.1, forward strand.
TGCCACGTGATCAGTGCATGATCAGTCACATGACAGGTGTGTGATAAGCCATGTGAACAGTGCATGTTCAGAAACGTGATTAGTGCATGATATCCACGTGATCAGTGCATGATCAGTTATGTGAACAGTGTATGATCAGCCACGTGAGCAGTGCATGATCAGCCACATGATCAGTGCATAATCAGTCACGTGACCAGTACATGGTAGCTGCGTGATCATTTCATGATCAGCCACGATAGCAGTGCATGATAGCCACGTGATCAGTGCTTGATCAGCCACATGATCAGTGCATGATCAATTACGTGATCAGTGCAAGATCAGTCACGTCACCAGTACATGGTAGCTACGTGATCATTGCATGATCAGCCACGTGATCAGTGCATGATAGCCACGTGATCAGTGCATGATAGCCACGTGATCAGTGCATGATAGCCACGTGATCAGTGCATGATCAGTCACGTGATACGTGTGTGATCAGCCACCTGATCCGTGCATGATATCCACGTGATCAGTGAATGATAGCCACGTGATCAGTGTATGATAACCACGTGATCAGTTCATGATCAGTCACTTGATACGTGTGTGATCAGCCACGTGATCAGTGCATGATGAGTCAGGTGATCAGTGCAGGATTAATTACGTGATCAGTGCATGATCAGTCACGTGACCAGTACATGGTTGCTACGTGATCATTGCATGATCAGCCACGTGAGCAGTGCATGATAGCCACGTGATCAGTGCATGATAGCCACGTGATCAGTGCATGATAGCCACGTGATCAGTGCATGATAGCCACGTGATCAGTGCATGATCAGTCACGTGATACGTGTGTGATCAGCCACCTGATCCGTGCATGATATCCACGTGATCAGTGAATGATAGCCACGTGATCAGTGCATGATCAGTCACGTGATACGTGTGTGATCAGCCACGTGATCAGTGCATGATGAGTCAGGTGATCAGTGCAGGATTAATTACGTGATCAGTGCATGATCAGTCACGTGACCAGTACATGGTTGCTACGTGATCATTGCATGATCAGCCACGTGAGCAGTGCATGATAGCCACGTGATCAGTGCGTGATCAGTCACGTGATCAGTACATGATCAGTCCCGTGAACAGTGCATGATCATTTACGTGATCTGTGCATGATCAGTCACGTGACAAGTATATGGTAGCTACGTGAACATTGCATGACCAGCCAGGTGAGAAGTGCATGATAGCCACCTGATGTGTGCATGATCAGTTACGTGAGCAGAATATGATCAGCCACGTGATCAGTGCATGAGTGCCACGTGATCAGTGCATGATCAGTCACGTGACAGGTGTGTGATAAGCCACGTGAACAGTGCATGTTCAGCCACGTGATCAGTGCATGATATCCACGTGATCAGTGCATGATCAGTTACGTGAACAGTGTATGATCAGCCACGTGAGCAGTGCATGGTCAGACACGTGAACAGTGTATGATCAAACACGTGATCAGTGCATGATATCCACGTGATCAGTGCATGATCAGTCTCGTGAACAGTGCATGATAAGTCACCTGATCAGTGTATGATCAATTACGTGATCAGTGCATGATCACTCACGTGACCATTACATGGTAGCTACGTGATCATTTCATGATCAGCCACGTGAGCAGTGCATGATAGCCACGTGATCATTGCATGATCTGTGACATGATCAGTGTATGTTTATCCACGTGATCAGTGCATGGGCAGTAAGGTGATCAGTGCATGATACAGACGTGATCAGTGCAAGATCAGTCTCGTGTCAGTGTATGATCAACCACGTGATCAGTGCACGATAGCCAGGTAATGAGTGCACGATAGCCAGATGATCAGTGCATTATCAGTCACGTGATCAGTGTATGATCAGCCAAGTAATCAGTGCATGATTGCCAACTCATCACTGCATGATCAGTCACGTGATCAGTGCATGGTCAGTCACGTGATCAGTGCATGATCAGTCACGTGATCAGTGCATGATAGCCACATGATCAGTGCATGATCAGTTACGTGAGCAGTGTATGATCAGCCACGTGATCAGTGCACGGTCAGACACGTGAACAGTGTATGATCAGCCACATGATCAGTGCATGATATCCAAGTGATCAGTGCATGATCAATCACGTGATCAGTGTATGATCAGCCACGTGAACAGTGCATGCTCAGTCACATGATCAGGGCCTGCTGAGCTGCGTGATTACTGTCTGCTCATCTGCTTGACAATTGCCAACTGAGCTGCACGATTCCTGCCTGTCATCTGCTTGACAATTGCCAGCTGTGCTGCGTAATTGCTGCCTGCTCAGCTGCTTGATTATTGCCAGCTGAGCAGCATGATTCCTCACAGCTGAGTTCCATGATTATTGCCTGCTGACTGTTTGATTCGTGCCTACTTAGCTCTTTGTTTATTGCCTCCAGAGGCACATGATCAGTGTATGATAGCAAACATGATCAGCGCATGATCAGTCACATGATCAGCGCCATTAAGTCACGTGATCAGTGCATGATAGTCATGTGATCAGTGCATGCTCAGTCACGGTATAAGTGATTGATCAGCCACGTGATCAGTGCATAATCAGCCAGGTGATCAGTGCATGATAGCTACGTGATCAGTTCATGATTTGTCACGTGATCTTTGCATGATCAGCCACGTGAGTAGTGCATGATAGCCACGTGATCAGTGCATGATCAGCCACGTGATCAGTGCATGATGAGTCAGGTGATCAGTGCAGGATTAATTAGGTGATCAGTGCATGATCAGTCACGTGACCAGTACATGATTGCTACGTGATCATTGCATGATCAGCCACGTGATCAGTGCATGATAGCCACGTGATCAGTGCATGATCAGCCACGTGATCTGTGCATGATCAGTCACGTGACCAGTGCATGATCAGTCACATGACAGGTGTGTGATAAGCCACGTGAACAGTGCATGTTCACAAACGTGATTAGTGCATGATATCCACGTGATCAGTGCATGATCAGTTACGTGAACAGTGTATGATCAGCCACGTGAGCAGTGCATGATCAGCCACATGATCAGTGCATAATCAGTCACGTGACCAGTACATGATTGCTACCTGATCATTGCATGATCAGCCACGTGATCAGTGCATGATAGCCACGTGAACAGTGCATGATCATTTACGTGACCTGTGCATGATCAGTCACGTGACCAGTATATGGTAGCTACGTGAACATTGCATGACCAGCCAGGTGAGAAGTGCATGATAGGCACGTGATGTGTGCATGATCAGTTACGTGAGCAGAATATGATCAGCCACGTGATCAGTGCAAGAGTGCCACGTGATCAGTGCATGATCAGTCACGTGACAGGTGTGTGATAAGCCATGTGAACAGTGCATGTTCAGAAACGTGATTAGTGCATGATATCCACGTGATCAGTGCATGATCAGTTATGTGAACAGTGTATGATCAGCCACGTGAGCAGTGCATGATCAGCCACGTGATCAGTGCATGATCAGTCACGTGACCAGTACATGGTAGCTGCGTGATCATTTCATGATCAGCCACGATAGCAGTGCATGATAGCCACGTGATCAGTGCTTGATCAGCCACATGATCAGTGCATGATCAATTACGTGATCAGTGCAAGATCAGTCACGTGACCAGTACATGGTAGCTACGTGATCATTGCATGATCAGCCACGTGATCAGTGCATGATAGCCACGTGATCAGTGCATGATAGCCACGTGATCAGTGCATGATAGCCACGTGATCAGTGCATGATCAGTCACGTGATACGTGTGTGATCAGCCACGTGATCAGTGCATGATGAGTCAGGTGATCAGTGCAGGATTAATTACGTGATCAGTGCATGATCAGTCACGTGACCAGTACATGGTTGCTACGTGATCATTGCATGATCAGCCACGTGAGCAGTGCATGATAGCCACGTGATCAGTGCGTGATCAGTCACGTGATCAGTACATGATCAGTCACGTGAACAGTGCATGATCATTTACGTGATCTGTGCATGATCAGTCACGTGACAAGTATATGGTAGCTACGTGAACATTGCATGACCAGCCAGGTGAGAAGTGCATGATAGCCACCTGATGTGTGCATGATCAGTTACGTGAGCAGAATATGATCAGCCACGTGATCAGTGCATGAGTGCCACGTGATCAGTGCATGATCAGTCACGTGACAGGTGTGTGATAAGCCACGTGAACAGTGCATGTTCAGCCACGTGATCAGTGCATGATATCCACGTGATCAGTGCATGATCAGTTACGTGAACAGTGTATGATCAGCCACGTGAGCAGTGCATGGTCAGACACGTGAACAGTGTATGATCAAACACGTGATCAGTGCATGATATCCACGTGATCAGTGCATGATCAGTCTCGTGAACAGTGCATGATAAGTCACCTGATCAGTGTATGATCAATTACGTGATCAGTGCATGATCAGTCACGTGACCATTACATGGTAGCTACGTGATCATTTCATGATCAGCCACGTGAGCAGTGCATGATAGCCACGTGATCATTGCATGATCTGTGACATGATCAGTGTATGTTTATCCACGTGATCAGTGCATGGGCAGTCAGGTGATCAGTGCATGATACAGACGTGATCAGTGCAAGATCAGTCTCGTGATCAGTGTATGATCAACCACGTGATCAGTGCACGATAGCCAGGTAATGAGTGCACGATAGCCAGATGATCAGTGCATTATCAGTCACGTGATCAGTGTATGATCAGCCACGTAATCAGTGCATGATTGCCACGTCATCACTGCATGATCAGTCACGTGATCAGTGCATGGTCAGTCACGTGATCAGTGCATGATCAGTCACGTGATCAGTGCATGATAGCCACGTGATCAGTGCATGATCAGTTACGTGAGCAGTGCATGATCAGCCACGTGATCAGTGCACGGTCAGACACGTGAACAGTGTATGATCAGCCACGTGATCAGTGCATGATAGCCACGTGATCAGTGCATGATCAGTCACGTGATCAGTGTATGATCAGCCACGTGAACAGTGCATGCTCAGTCACGTGATCAGGGCCTGCTGAGCTGCGTGATTACTGTCTGCTCATCTGCTTGACAATTGCCAACTGAGCTGCACGATTCCTGCCTGTCATCTGCTTGACAATTGCCAGCTGTGCTGCGTAATTGCTGCCTGCTCAGCTGCTTGATTATTGCCAGCTGAGCAGCATGATTCCTCACAGCTGAGTTCCATGATTATTGCCTGCTGACTGTTTGATTCGTGCCTACTTAGCTCTTTGTTTATTGCCTCCAGAGGCACATGATCAGTGTATGATAGCAAACATGATCAGCGCATGATCAGTCACGTGATCAGCGCCATTAAGTCACGTGATCAGTGCATGATAGTCATGTGATCAGTGCATGATCAGTCACGGTATCAGTGCATGATCAGCCACGTGATCAGTGCATGATCAGCCACGTGATCAGTGCATGATAGCCATGTGATCAGTTCATGATTAGTCACGTGATCAGTGCATGATCAGCCACGTGAGCAGTGCATGATAGCCACGTGATCAGTGCATGATCAGCCACGTGATCAGTGCATGATCAGTCACGTGATCAGTGCAGGATCAGTCACGTGATCAGTGCATGATCAGTCACGTGACCAGTACATGATAGCTACGTGATCATTGCATGATCAGCCACGTGATCAGTGCATGATAGCCACGTGATCAGTGCATGATCAGTCACGTGATCTGTGCATGATCAGTCACGTGATCAGTGCATGATCAGTCACGTGACAGTGCGTGATAAGCCATGTGAACAGTGCATGTTCAGCCACGTGATCAGTGCATGATAGCCACGTGATCAGTGCATGATCAGTCACGTGAACAGTGTATGATCAGCCACGTGAGCAGTGCATGATCAGCCACGTGATCAGTGCATGATCAGTCACGTGACCAGTGCATGATAGCTACGTGATCAGTGCATGATCAGCCACGTGAGCAGTGCATGATAGCCACGTGATCAGTGCATGATCATTTACGTGACCTGTGCATGATCAGTCACGTGACCAGTATATGGTAGCTACGTGATCATTGCATGACCAGCCAGGTGATCAGTGCATGATAGCCACGTGATGTGTGCATGATCAGTTACGTGATCAGAGTATGATCAGCCACGTGATCAGTGCATGAGTGCCACGTGATCAGTGCATGATCAGTCACGTGATCAGGTGCGTGATCAGCCACGTGATCAGTGCATGATAGCCACGTGATCAGTGCATGATCAGTCACGTGATCAGTGTATGATCAGCCACGTGAGCAGTGCATGATCAGCCACGTGATCAGTGCATGATCAGTCACGTGACCAGTACATGGTAGCTGCGTGATCATTGCATGATCAGCCACGAGAGCAGTGCATGATAGCCACGTGATCAGTGCATGATCAGCCACGTGATCAGTGCATGATCAGTCACGTGATCAGTGCATGATCAGTCACGTGACCAGTACATGGTAGCTACGTGATCATTGCATGATCAGCCACGTGATCAGTGCATGATAGCCACGTGATCAGTGCATGATCAGCCACGTGATCAGTGCATGATCAGCCACGTGATCAGTGCATGATCAGTCACATGATACGTGTGTGATCAGCCACGTGATCCGTGCATGATAGCCACGTGATCAGTGCATGATAGCCACGTGATCAGTGCATGATCAGTCACGTGATACGTGTGTGATCAGCCACGTGATCAGTGCATGATGAGTCAGGTGATCAGTGCAGGATTAATTACGTGATCAGTGCATGATCAGTCACGTGACCAGTACATGGTTGCTACGTGATCATTGCATGATCAGCCACGTGAGCAGTGCATGATAGCCACGTGATCAGTGCGTGATCAGTCACGTGATCAGTACATGATCAGTCACGTGAACAGTGCATGATCATTTACGTGATCTGTGCATGATCAGTCACGTGACCAGTATATGGTAGCTACGTGAACATTGCATGACCAGCCAGGTGAGAAGTGCATGATAGCCACCTGATGTGTGCATGATCAGTTACGTGAGCAGAATATGATCAGCCACGTGATCAGTGCATGAGTGCCACGTGATCAGTGCATGATCAGTCACGTGACAGGTGTGTGATAAGCCACGTGAACAGTGCATGTTCAGCCACGTGATCAGTGCATGATATCCACGTGATCAGTGCATGATCAGTTACGTGAACAGTGTATGATCAGCCACGTGAGCAGTGCATGGTCAGACACGTGAACAGTGTATGATCAGACACGTGATCAGTGCATGATAGCCACGTGATCAGTGCATGATCAGTCACGTGATCAGTGCATGATCAGTCACGTGATCAGTGCATGATCAGTTACGTGATCAGTGCATGATCAGTCACGTGACCAGTACATGGTAGCTACGTGATCATTTCATGATCAGCCACGTGATCAGTGCATGATAGCCACGTGATCATTGCATGATCAGTCACGTGATCAGTGCATGTTCAGCCACGTGATCAGTGCATGAGCAGTCAGGTGATCAGTGCATGATCATACGTGATCAGTGCATGATCAGTCACGTGATCAGTGCATGATCAGCCACGTGATCAGTGCATGATCAGCCACGTGATCAGTGCACGATAGCCACATGATCAGTGCATTATCAGTCACGTGATCAGTGTATGATCAGCCACGTGATCAGTGCATGATAGCCACGTGATCACTGCATGATCAGTCACGTGATCAGTGCATGGTCAGTCACGTGATCAGTGCATGATCAGCCACGTGATCAGTGCATGATAGCCACGTGATCAGTGCATGATCAGTTACGTGATCAGTGCATGATCAGCCACGTGATCAGTGCACGGTCAGCCACGTGATCAGTGCATGATCAGCCACGTGATCAGTGCATGATAGCCACGTGATCAGTGCATGATCAGTCACGTGATCAGTGTATGATCAGCCACGTGAACAGTGCATGCTCAGTCACGTGATCAGGGCCTGCTGAGCTGCGTGATTACTGTCTGCTCATCTGCTTGACAATTGCCAGCTGAGCTGCACGATTCCTGCCTGTCATCTGCTTGACAATTGCCAGCTGTGCTGCGTAATTCCTGCCTGCTCAGCTGCTTGATTATTGCCAGCTGAGCAGCATGATTCCTCACAGCTGAGTTCCATGATTATTGCCTGCTGACGTTTGATTCGTGCCTACTCAGCTCTTTGTGCATTGCCTCCAGAGGCACGTGATCAGTGTATGATAGCAAACATGATCAGCGCATGATCAGTCACATGATCAGCGCCATTAAGTCACGTGATCAGTGCATGATAGTCACGTGATCAGTGCATGCTCAGTCACGTTATCAGTGCATGATCAGCCACGTGATCAGTGCATGATCAGCCACGTGATCAGTGCATGATAGCCGCGTGATCAGTGCATGATCAGTCACGTGATCAGTGCATGATCAGCCACGTGAGCAGTGCATGATAGCCACGTGATCAGTGCATGATCAGCCACGTGATCAGTGCATGATAGTCACGTGATCAGTGCATGATCAGTTACGTGATCAGTGCATGATCAGTCACGTGACCAGTACATGATAGCTACGTGATCATTGCATGATCAGCCACGTGAGCAGTGCATGATAGCCACGTGATCAGTGCATGATCAGTCACGTGATCTGTGCATGATCAGCCACGTGATCAGTGCATGATCAGTCACGTGATCAGGTGCGTGATCAGCCACGTGATCAGTGCATGTTCAGCCACGTGATCAGTGCATGATAGCCACGTGATCAGTGCATGATCAGCCACGTGAACAGTGCATGATCAGCCACGTGATCAGTGCATGATCAGCCACGTGATCAGTGCATGATCAGTCACGTGATCAGTACATGGTAGCTACGTGATCAGTGCATGATCAGCCACGTGAGCAGTGCATGATAGCCACGTGATCAGTGCATGATCAGTTACGTGACCAGTGCATGATCAGTCACGTGACCAGTACATGGTAGCTACGTGATCATTGCATGATCAGCCAGGTGATCAGTGCATGATAGCCACCTGATGAGTGCATGATCAGTTACGTGATCAGTGCATGATCAGCCACGTGATCAGTGCATGATTGCCACGTGATCAGTGCATGATCAGTCACGTGATCAGTGCGTGATAAGCCACGTGATCAGTGCATGATCAGCCACGTGATCAGTGCATGATAGCCACGTGATCAGTGCATGATCAGTCACGTGAACAGTGCATGATCAGCCACGTGATCAGTGCATGATCAGCCACGTGATCAGTGCATGATCAGTCACGTGACCAGTACATGGTAGCTGCGTGATCATTTCATGATCAGCCACGTGAGCAGTGCATGATAGCCACGTGATCAGTGCTTGATCAGTCACGTGATCAGTGCATGATCAGTTACGTGATCAGTGCATGATCAGTCACGTGACCAGTACATGGTAGCTACGTGATCATTGCATGATCAGCCACGTGATCAGTGCATGATAGCCACGTGATCAGTGCATGATCAGTCACGTGATAAGTAAATGATCAGACACGTGATCAGTGCATGATCAGTCACGTGATCGTGCATGATCAGCCACCTGATCAGTGCATGATAGCCACGTGATCAGTGCATGATAGCCACGTGATCAGTGCATGATCAGTCACGTGATACGTGTGTGATCAGCCACGTGATCAGTGCATGATGAGTCAGGTGATCAGTGCAGGATTAATTACGTGATCAGTGCATGATCAGTCACGTGACCAGTACATGGTTGCTACGTGATCATTGCATGATCAGCCACGTGAGCAGTGCATGATAGCCACGTGATCAGTGCGTGATCAGTCACGTGATCAGTACATGATCAGTCACGTGAACAGTGCATGATCATTTACGTGATCTGTGCATGATCAGTCACGTGACCAGTATATGGTAGCTACGTGAACATTGCATGACCAGCCAGGTGAGAAGTGCATGATAGCCACCTGATGTGTGCATGATCAGTTACGTGAGCAGAATATGATCAGCCACGTGATCAGTGCATGAGTGCCACGTGATCAGTGCATGATCAGTCACGTGACAGGTGTGTGATAAGCCACGTGAACAGTGCATGTTCAGCCACGTGATCAGTGCATGATATCCACGTGATCAGTGCATGATCAGTTACGTGAACAGTGTATGATCAGCCACGTGAGCAGTGCATGGTCAGCCACGTGATCAGTGCATGATCAGCCACGTGATCAGTGCATGATAGCCACGTGATCAGTGCATGATCAGTCACGTGATCAGTGCATGATCAGTCACGTGATCAGTGCATGATCAGTTACGTGATCAGTGCATGATCAGTCACGTGACCAGTACATGGTAGCTACGTGATCATTGCATGATCAGCCACGTGAGCAGTGCATGATAGCCACGTGATCAGTGCATGATCAGTCACGTGATCAGTGCATGATCAGCCACGTGATCAGTGCATGATCAGTAACGTGATCAGTGCATGATCATACGTGATCAGTGCATGATCAGTCACGTGATCAGTGCATGATCAGCCACGTGATCAGTGCACGATCAGCCACGTAATCAGTGCATGATAGCCACGTGATCAGTGCATTATCAGTCACGTGATCAGTGCATGATCAGCCACGTGATCAGTGCATGATAGCCACGTCATCACTGCATGATCAGTCACGTGATCAGTGCGTGGTCAGTCACGTGATCAGTGCATGATCAGCCACGTGATCAGTGCATGATATCCACGTGATCAGTGCATGATCAGTTACGTGAGCAGTGTATGATCAGCCACGTGATCAGTGCATGGTCAGCCACGTGATCAGTGTATGATCAGCCACGTGATCAGTGCATGATAGCCACGTGATCAGTGCATGATCAGTCACGTGATCAGTGTATGATCAGCCACGTGATCAGTGCATGCTCAGTCACGTGATCAGGGCCTGCTGAGCTGCGTGATTACTGTCTGCTCATCTGCTTGACAATTGCCAGCTGAGCTGCATGATTCCTGCCTGTCATCTGCTTGACAATTGCCAGCTGTGCTGCGTAATTGCTGCCTGCTCAGCTGCTTGATTATTGCCAGCTGAGCAGCATGATTCTCACAGCTGAGTTCCATGATTATTGCCTGCTGACTGTTTGATTCGTGCCTACTCAGCTCTTTGTTTATTGCCTCCAGAGGCACATGATCAGTGTATGATCAGCAAACATGATCAGCGCATGATCAGTCACATGATCAGCGCCATTAAGTCACGTGATCAGTGCATGATAGTCATGTGATCAGTGCATGATCAGTCACGTTATCAGTGCATGATCAGCCACGTGATCAGTGCATGATCAGCCACGTGATCAGTGCATGATAGCCGCGTGATCAGTGCATGATCAGCCACGTGATCTTTGCATGATCAGCCACGTGAGCAGTGCATGATAGCCACGTGATCAGTGCATGATCAGCCACGTGATCAGTGCATGATCAGCCACGTGATCAGTGCATGATCAGTTACGTGATCAGTGCATGATCAGTCACGTGACCAGTACATGGTAGCTACGTGATCATTGCATGATCAGCCACGTGAGCAGTGCATGATGAGTCACGTGATCAGTGCATGATCAGTCACGTGATCAGTGCATGATCAGCCACGTGATCAGTGCATGATCAGTCACGTGATCAGGTGTGTGATCAGCCACGTGATCAGTGCATGATCAGCCACGTGATCAGTGCATGATAGCCACGTGATCAGTGCATGATCAGTCACGTGAACAGTGCATGATCAGCCACGTGATCAGTGCATGATCAGCCACGTGATCAGTGCATGATCAGTCACGTGACCAGTGCATGATAGCTACGTGATCAGTGCATGATCAGCCACGTGAGCAGTGCATGATAGCCACGTGATCAGTGCATGATCAGTTACGTGATCAGTGCATGATCAGTCACGTGACCAGTACATGGTAGCTACGTGATCAGTGCATGACCAGCCAGGTGAGCAGTGCATGATCAGCCACGTGATCAGTGCATGATCAGTCACGTGATCAGTGCATGATCAGCCACGTGATCAGTGCATGAGTGCCACGTGATCAGTGCATGATCAGTCACGTGACAGTGCGTGGTCAGCCACGTGATCAGTGCATGATCAGCCACGTGATCAGTACATGGTAGCCACGTGATCAGTGCATGATCAGTCACGTGATCAGTGCATGATCAGCCACGTGATCAGTGCATGATCAGCCACGTGATCAGTGCATGATCAGCCACGTGACCAGTACATGGTAGCTGCGTGATCATTTCATGATCAGCCACGTTAGCAGTGCATGATCAGCCACGTGATCAGTGCATGATCAGCCACGTGATCAGTGCATGATCAGTTACGTGATCAGTGCAAGATCAGTCAGGTGACCAGTACATGGTAGCTACGTGATCAGTGCATGATCAGCCACGTGATCAGTGCATGATAGCCACGTGATCAGTGCATGATCAGCCACGTGATCAGTGCATGATCAGCCACGTGATCAGTGCATGATCAGTCACGTGATACGTGCGTGATCAGCCACGTGATCAGTGCATGATAGCCACGTGATCAGTGCATGATAGCCACGTGATCAGTGCATGATCAGCCACGTGATACGTGTGTGATCAGCCACGTGATCAGTGCATGATGAGTCAGGTGATCAGTGCAGGATTAATTACGTGATCAGTGCATGATCAGTCACGTGACCAGTACATGGTTGCTACGTGATCATTGCATGATCAGCCACGTGAGCAGTGCATGATAGCCACGTGATCAGTGCGTGATCAGTCACGTGATCAGTAAATGATCACTCACGTGAACAGTGCATGATCATTTACGTGATCTGTGCATGATCAGTCACGTGACCAGTATATGGTACCTACGTGAACATTGCATGACCAGCCAGGTGAGAAGTGCATGATAGCCACCTGATGTGTGCATGATCAGTTACATGAGCAGAATATGATCAGCCACGTGATCAGTGCATGAGTGCCACGTGATCAGTGCATGATCAGTCACGTGACAGGTGTGTGATAAGCCACGTGAACAGTGCATGTTCAGCCACGTGATCAGTGCATGATATCCACGTGATCAGTGCATGATCAGTTACGTGAACAGTGTATGATCAGCCACGTGAGCAGTGCATGGTCAGACACGTGAACAGTGCATGATCAGCCACGTGATCAGTGCATGATAGCCACGTGATCAGTGCATGATCAGTCACGTGATCAGTGCATGATCAGTCACGTGATCAGTGCATGATCAGTCACGTGATCAGTGCATGATCAGTCACGTGACCAGTACATGGTAGCTACGTGATCATTGCATGATCAGCCACGTGATCAGTGCATGATAGCCACGTGATCAGTGCATGATCAGTGACGTGATCAGTGCATGTTCAGCCACGTGATCAGTGCATGATCAGTCACGTGATCAGTGCATGATACAGACGTGATCAGTGCATGATCAGTCACGTGATCAGTGCATGATCAGCCACGTGATCAGTGCACGATCAGCCAGGTGATCAGTGCATGATAGCCACATGATCAGTGCATGATCAGTCACGTGATCAGTGCATGATCAGCCACGTGATCAGTGCATGATTGCCACGTCATCAGTGCATGATCAGTCACGTGATCAGTGCATGGTCAGTCACGTGATCAGTGCATGATCAGCCACGTGATCAGTGCATGATAGCCACGTGATCAGTGCATGATCAGTTACGTGAGCAGTGTATGATCAGCCACGTGATCAGTGCACGGTCAGCCACGTGAACAGTGCATGATCAGCCACGTGATCAGTGCATGATAGCCACGTGATCAGTGCATGATCAGTCACGTGATCAGTGTATGATCAGCCACGTGAACAGTGCATGCTCAGTCACGTGATCAGGGCCTGCTGAGCTGCGTGATTACTGTCTGCTCATCTGCTTGACAATTGCCAGCTGAGCTGCACGATTCCTGCCTGTCATCTGCTTGACAATTGCCAGCTGTGCTGCGTAATTGCTGCCTGCTCAGCTGCTTGATTATTGCCAGCTGAGCAGCATGATTCCTCACAGCTGAGTTCCATGATTATTGCCTGCTGACTGTTTGATTCGTGCCTACTCAGCTCTTTGTTTATTGCCTCCAGAGGCACATGATCAGTGTATGATAGCAAACATGATCAGCGCATGATCAGTCACATGATCAGCGCCATTAAGTCACGTGATCAGTGCATGATAGTCATGTGATCAGTGCATGATCAGTCACGGTATCAGTGCATGATCAGCCACGTGATCAGTGCATGATCAGCCACGTGATCAGTGCATGATAGCCACGTGATCAGTGCATGATCAGCCACGTGATCTTTGCATGATCAGTCACGTGAGTCAGTGCATGATAGCCACGTGATCAGTGCATGATCAGCCACGTGATCAGTGCATGATCAGCCAGGTGATCAGTGCATGATCAGCCACGTGATCAGTGCATGATCAGTCACGTGACCAGTACATGGTAGCTACGTGATCATTGCATGATCAGCCACGTGATCAGTGCATGATAGCCACGTGATCAGTGCATGATCAGTCACGTGATCAGTGCATGATCAGTCACGTGATCAGGTGCGTGATAGCCACGTGATCAGTGCATGATCAGCCACGTGATTAGTGCATTATAGCCACGTGATCAGTGCATGATCAGTCACGTGATCCATGCATGATCAGCCACGTGATCAGTGCATGATCAGCCACGTGATCAGTGCATGATCAGTCACGTGACCAGTGCATGGTAGCTACGTGATCAGTGCATGATCAGCCACGTGAGCAGTGCATGATAGCCACGTGATCAGTGCATGATCATTTACGTGATCTGTGCATGATCAGTCACGTGACCAGTATATGGTAGCTACGTGAACAGTGCATGACCAGCCAGGTGAGAAGTGCATGAGAGCCACGTGATCTGTGCATGATCAGTCACGTGATCAGTGTATGATCAGCCACGTGATCAGTGCATGATTGCCACGTGATCAGTGCATGATCAGTCACGTGACAGGTGCGTGATAGCCACGTGATCAGTGCATGATCAGCCACGTGATCAGTGCATGATAGCCACGTGATCAGTGCATGATCAGTCACGTGAACAGTGCATGATCAGCCACGTGAGCAGTGCATGATCAGCCACGTGATCAGTGCATGATCAGTCACGTGACCAGTACATGGTAGCTGCGTGATCAGTGCATGATCAGCCACGTTAGCAGTGCATGATAGCCACGTGATCAGTGCTTGATCAGCCACGTGATCAGTGCATGATCAGCCACGTGATCAGTGCAAGATCAGTCACGTGACCAGTACATGGTAGCTACGTGATCATTGCATGATCAGCCACGTGATCAGTGCATGATCAGCCACGTGATCAGTGCATGATCAGCCACGTGATCAGTGCATGATAGCCACGTGATCAGTGCATGATCAGTCACGTGATCCGTGCGTGATCAGCCACGTGATCCGTGCATGATAGCCACGTGATCAGTGCATGATAGCCACGTGATCAGTGCATGATAGCCACGTGATCAGTGCATGATCAGTCACGTGATACGTGTGTGATCAGCCACGTGATCAGTGCATGATGAGTCAGGTGATCAGTGCAGGATTAATTACGTGATCAGTGCATGATCAGTCACGTGACCAGTACATGGTTGCTACGTGATCATTGCATGATCAGCCACGTGAGCAGTGCATGATAGCCACGTGATCAGTGCGTGATCAGTCACGTGATCAGTACATGATCAGTCACGTGAACAGTGCATGATCATTTACGTGATCTGTGCATGATCAGTCACGTGACCAGTATATGGTAGCTACGTGAACATTGCATGACCAGCCAGGTGAGAAGTGCATGATAGCCACCTGATGTGTGCATGATCAGTTACGTGAGCAGAGTATGATCAGCCACGTGATCAGTGCATGAGTGCCACGTGATCAGTGCATGATCAGTCACGTGACAGGTGTGTGATAAGCCACGTGAACAGTGCATGTTCAGCCACGTGATCAGTGCATGATATCCACGTGATCAGTGCATGATCAGTTACGTGAACAGTGTATGATCAGCCACGTGAGCAGTGCATGGTCAGCCACGTGAACAGTGTATGATCAGTCACGTGATCAGTGCATGATATCCACGTGATCAGTGCATGATCAGTCTCGTGAACAGTGCATGATCAGTCACCTGATCAGTGCATGATCAGTTACGTGATCAGTGCATGATCAGTCACGTGACCATTACATGGTAGCTACGTGATCATTGCATGATCAGCCACGTGAGCAGTGCATGATAGCCACGTGATCATTGCATGATCAGTCACGTGATCAGTGCATGTTCAGCCACGTGATCAGTGCATGAGCAGTAAGGTGATCAGTGCATGATCAGACGTGATCAGTGCATGATCAGTCACGTGATCAGTGCATGATCAGCCACGTGATCAGTGCACGATAGCCACGTAATCAGTGCACGATAGCCACGTGATCAGTGCATTATCAGTCACGTGATCAGTGCATGATCAGCCACGTAATCAGTGCATGATTGCCACCGTCATCAGTGCATGATCAGTCACGTGATCAGTGCATGGTCAGCCACGTGATCAGTGCATGATCAGCCACGTGATCAGTGCATGATATCCACGTGATCAGTGCATGATCAGTCACGTGATCAGTGTATGATCAGCCACGTGAACAGTGCATGCTCAGTCACGTGATCAGGGCCTGCTGAGCTGCGTGATTACTGTCTGCTCATTGCTTGACAATTGCCAGCTGAGCTGCACGATTCCTGCCTGTCATCTGCTTGACAATTGCCAGCTGTGCTGCGTAATTGCTGCCTGCTCAGCTGCTTGATTATTGCCAGCTGATCAGCATGATTCCTCACAGCTGAGTTCATGATTATTGCCTGCTGACTGTTTGATTCGTGCCTACTCAGCTCTTTGTTTATTGCCTCCAGAGGCACGTGATCAGTGTATGATAGCAAACATGATCAGCGCATGATCAGTCACGTGATCAGCGCCATTAAGTCACGTGATCACTACATGATAGTCACGTGATCAGTCCATGCTCAGTCACGTTATCAGTGCTTGATCAGCCACGTGATCAGTGCATGATCAGCCACGTGATCAGTGCATGATAGCCACGTGATCAGTTCATGATCAGCCACGTGATCTTTGCATGATCAGCCACGTGAGCAGTGCATGATAGCCACGTGATCAGTGCATGATCAGCCACGTGATCAGTGCATGATCAGCCAGGTGATCAGTGCAGGATCAGTTACGTGATCAGTGCATGATCAGTCACGTGACCAGTACATGGTAGCTACGTGATCATTGCATGATCAGCCACGTGATCAGTGCATGATAGCCACGTGATCAGTGCATGATCAGTCACGTGATCAGTGCATGATCAGCCACGTGATCAGTGCATGATCAGTCACGTGACAGTGCGTGATCAGCCACGTGATCAGTGCATGATCAGCCACGTGATCAGTGCATGATAGCCACGTGATCAGTGCATGATCAGTCACGTGATCAGTGCATGATCAGCCACGTGAGCAGTGCATGATCAGCCACGTGATCAGTGCATGATCAGTCACGTGACCAGTACATGGTAGCTGCGTGATCAGTGCATGATCAGCCACGTGAGCAGTGCATGATAGCCACGTGAACAGTGCATGATCATTCACGTGACCAGTGCATGATCAGTCACGTGACCAGTATATGGTAGCTACGTGAACAGTGCATGACCAGCCAGGTGATCAGTGCATGATAGCCACCTGATCTGTGCATGATCAGCTACGTGATCAGAGTATGATCAGCCACGTGATCAGTGCAAGAGTGCCACGTGATCAGTGCATGATCAGTCACGTGACAGGTGCGTGATAAGCCATGTGATCAGTGCATGATCAGCCACGTGATCAGTGCATGATAGCCACGTGATCAGTGCATGATCAGTCACGTGAACAGTGCATGATCAGCCACGTGATCAGTGCATGATCAGCCACGTGATCAGTGCATGATCAGTCACGTGATCAGTGCATGGTAGCTGCGTGATCATTTCATGATCAGCCACGATAGCAGTGCATGATAGCCACGTGATCAGTGCTTGATCAGCCACGTGATCAGTGCATGATCAGTTACGTGATCAGTGCAAGATCAGTCACGTGACCAGTACATGGTAGCTACGTGATCATTGCATGATCAGCCACGTGATCAGTGCATGATCAGCCACGTGATCAGTGCATGATCAGCCACGTGATCAGTGCATGATAGCCACGTGATCAGTGCATGATCAGTCACGTGATACGTGTGTGATCAGCCACGTGATCCGTGCATGATATCCACGTGATCAGTGCATGATCAGCCACGTGATCAGTGCATGATAGCCACGTGATCAGTGCATGATCAGTCACGTGATACGTGTGTGATCAGCCACGTGATCAGTGCATGATGAGTCAGGTGATCAGTGCAGGATTAATTACGTGATCAGTGCATGATCAGTCACGTGACCAGTACATGGTTGCTACGTGATCATTGCATGATCAGCCACGTGAGCAGTGCATGATAGCCACGTGATCAGTGCGTGATCAGTCACGTGATCAGTACATGATCAGTCACGTGAATAGTGCATGATCATTTATGTGATCTGTGCATGATCAGTCACGTGACCAGTATATGGTAGCTACGTGAACATTGCAAGACCAGCCAGGTGAGAAGTGCATGATAGCCACCTGATGTGTGCATGATCAGTTACGTGAGCAGAATATGATCAGCCACGTGATCAGTGCATGAGTGCCACGTGATCAGTGCATGATCAGTCACGTGACAGGTGTGTGATAAGCCACGTGAACAGTGCATGTTCAGCCACGTGATCAGTGCATGATATCCACGTGATCAGTGCATGATCAGTCACGTGAACAGTGAATGATCAGCCACGTGAGCAGTGCATGGTTAGACAGGTGAACAGTGTATGATCAAACACGTGATCAGTGCATGATAGCCACGTGATCAGTGCATGATTTGTCTCGTGAAGAGTGCATGATCAGTCACGTGATCAGTGTATGATCAATCACGTGATCAGTGCATGATCAGTCACGTGACCATTACATGGTAGCTACGTGATCATTTCATGATCAGCCACGTGAGCAGTGCATGATAGCCACGTGATCATTGCATGATCTGTCACGTGATCAGTGCATGTTCATCCACGTGATCAGTGCATGGGCAGTAACGTGATCAGTGCATGATACAGACGTGATCAGTGCAAGATCAGTCACGTGATCAGTGCATGATCAGCCACGTGATCAGTGCACGATCAGCCACGTAATCAGTGCACGATAGCCACGTGATCAGTGCATTATCAGTCACGTGATCAGTGTATGATCAGCCACGTAATCAGTGCATGATTGCCAACTCATCACTGCATGATCAGTCACGTGATCAGTGCATGGTCAGTCACGTGATCAGTGCATGATCAGCCACGTGATCAGTGCATGATAGCCACGTGATCAGTGCATGATCAGTTACGTGATCAGTGTATGATCAGCCACGTGAACAGTGCATGCTCAGTCACGTGATCAGGGCCTGCTGAGCTGCGTGATTACTGTCTGCTCATCTGCTTGACAATTGCCAGCTGAGCTGCACGATTCTGCCTGTCATCTGCTTGACAATTGCCAGCTGTGCTGCGTAATTGCTGCCTGCTCAGCTGCTTGATTATTGCCAGCTGAGCAGCATGATTCCTCACAGCTGAGTTCCATGATTATTGCCTGCTGACTGTTTGATTCGTGCCTACTCAGCTCTTTGTGTATTGCCTCCAGAGGCACATGATCAGTGTATGATAGCAAACATGATCAGCGCATGATCAGTCACATGATCAGCGCCATTAAGTCACGTGATCAGTACATGATAGTCATGTGATCAGTGCATGCTCAGTCACGGTATCAGTGCTTGATCAGCCACGTGATCAGTGCATGATCAGCCACGTGATCAGTGCATGATAGCCACGTGATCAGTTCATGATTAGTCACGTGATCTTTGCATGATCAGCCACGTGAGCAGTGCATGATAGCCACGTGATCAGTGCATGATCAGCCACGTGATCAGTGCATGATCAGTCAGGTGATCAGTGCAGGATCAGTCACGTGATCAGTGCATGATCAGTCACGTGACCAGTACATGATAGCTACGTGATCAGTGCATGATCAGCCACGTGAGCAGTGCATGATAGCCACGTGATCAGTGCATGATCAGTCACGTGATCTGTGCATGATCAGTCACGTGACCAGTGCATGATCAGTCACGTGACAGGTGTGTGATAAGCCACGTGAACAGTGCATGTTCAGCCACGTGATCAGTGCATGATAGCCACGTGATCAGTGCATGATCAGTCACGTGAACAGTGTATGATCAGCCACGTGAGCAGTGCATGATCAGCCACGTGATCAGTGCATGATCAGTCACGTGACCAGTACATGGTTGCTACCTGATCATTGCATGATCAGCCACGTGAGCAGTGCATGATAGCCACGTGAACAGTGCATGATCATTTACGTGACCTGTGCATGATCAGTCACGTGACCAGTATATGGTAGCTACGTGAACATTGCATGACCAGCCAGGTGATCAGTGCATGATAGCCACCTGATGTGTGCATGATCAGTTACGTGAGCAGAGTATGATCAGCCACGTGATCAGTGCAAGAGTGCCACGTGATCAGTGCATGATCAGTCACGTGACAGGTGTGTGATAGCCACGTGAACAGTGCATGTTCAGAAACGTGATCAGTGCATGATATCCACGTGATCAGTGCATGATCAGTTACGTGAACAGTGTATGATCAGCCACGTGAGCAGTGCATGATCAGCCACGTGATCAGTGCATAATCAGTCACGTGACCAGTACATGGTAGCTGCGTGATCAGTTCATGATCAGCCACGTTAGCAGTGCATGATAGCCACGTGATCAGTGCTTGATCAGCCACATGATCAGTGCATGATCAATTACGTGATCAGTGCAAGATCAGTCACGTGACCAGTACATGGTAGCTACGTGATCATTGCATGATCAGCCACGTGATCAGTGCATGATAGCCACGTGATCAGTGCATGATCAGCCACGTGATCAGTGCATGATAGCCACGTGATCAGTGCATGATCAGTCACGTGATACGTGCGTGATCAGCCACCTGATCAGTGCATGATAGCCACGTGATCAGTGCATGATAGCCACGTGATCAGTGTATGATAGCCACGTGATCAGTGCATGATCAGTCACGTGATACGTGTGTGATCAGCCACGTGATCAGTGCATGATAGTCAGGTGATCAGTGCAGGATTAATTACGTGATCAGTGCATGATCAGTCACGTGACCAGTACATGGTTGCTACGTGATCATTGCATGATCAGCCACGTGAGCAGTGCATGATAGCCACGTGATCAGTGCGTGATCAGTCACGTGATCAGTACATGATCAGTCCCGTGAACAGTGCATGATCATTTACGTGATCTGTGCATGATCAGTCACGTGACAAGTATATGGTAGCTACGTGAACATTGCATGACCAGCCAGGTGATCAGTGCATGATAGCCACGTGATGTGTGCATGATCAGTCACGTGAGCAGAATATGATCAGCCACGTGATCAGTGCATGAGTGCCACGTGATCAGTGCATGATCAGTCACGTGACAGGTGTGTGATAAGCCACGTGAACAGTGCATGTTCAGCCACGTGATCAGTGCATGATATCCACGTGATCAGTGCATGATCAGTTATGTGAACAGTGTATGATCAGCCACGTGAGCAGTGCATGATCAGCCACATGATCAGTGCATAATCAGTCACGTGACCAGTACATGATTGCTACCTGATCATTGCATGATCAGCCACGTGAGCAGTGCATGATAGCCACGTGAACAGTGCATGATCATTTACGTGACCTGTGCATGATCAGTCACGTGACCAGTATATGGTAGCTACGTGAACATTGCATGACCAGCCAGGTGAGAAGTGCATGATAGCCACCTGATCTGTGCATGATCAGTTACGTGATCAGAATATGATCAGCCACGTGATCAGTGCAAGAGTCCACGTGATCAGTGCATGATCAGTCACATGACAGGTGTGTGATAGCCATGTGAACAGTGCATGTTCAGAAACGTGATTAGTGCATGATATCCACGTGATCAGTGCATGATCAGTTACGTGAACAGTGTATGATCAGCCACGTGAGCAGTGCATGATCAGCCACATGATCAGTGCATAATCAGTCACGTGACCAGTACATGGTAGCTGCGTGATCATTTCATGATGAGCCACGTGAGCAGTGCATGATAGCCACGTGATCAGTGCTTAATCAGCCACATGATCAGTGCATGATCAATTACGTGATCAGTGCAAAATCAGTCACGTGACCAGTACATGGTAGCTACGTGATCATTGCATGATCAGCCACGTGATCAGTGCATGATAGCCACGTGATCAGTGCATGATCAGCCACGTGATCAGTGCATGATAGCCACGTGATCAGTGCATGATCAGTCACGTGATACGTGTGTGATCAGCCACCTGATCCGTGCATGATAGCCACGTGATCAGTGAATGATAGCCACGTGATCAGTGCATGATAGCCACGTGATCAGTGCATGATCAGTCACGTGATACGTGCGTGATCAGCCACGTGATCAGTGCATGATGAGTCAGGTGATCAGTGCAGGATTAATTACGTGATCAGTGCATGATCAGTCACGTGACCAGTACATGGTTGCTACGTGATCATTGCATGATCAGCCACGTGATCAGTGCATGATAGCCACGTGATCAGTGCGTGATCAGTCACGTGATCAGTGCATGATCAGTCACGTGAACAGTGCATGATCAGTTACGTGATCAGTGCATGATCAGTCACGTGACAAGTACATTGTAGCTACGTGAACATTGCATGACCAGCCAGGTGAGAAGTGCATGATAGCCACCTGATGTGTGCATGATCAGTTACGTGAGCAGAATATGATCAGCCACGTGATCAGTGCATGAGTGCCACGTGATCAGTGCATGATCAGTCACGTGACAGGTGTGTGATAAGCCACGTGAACAGTGCATGTTCAGCCACGTGATCAGTGCATGATATCCACGTGATCAGTGCATGATCAGTTACGTGAACAGTGTATGATCAGCCACGTGAGCAGTGCATGGTCAGCCACGTGAACAGTGTATGATCAAACACGTGATCAGTGCATGATAGCCACGTGATCAGTGCATGATCAGTCTCGTGAACAGTGCATGATAAGTCACCTGATCAGTGTATGATCAATTACGTGATCAGTGCATGATCAGCCACGTGACCATTACATGGTAGCTACGTGATCATTTCATGATCAGCCACGTGAGCAGTGCATGATAGCCACGTGATCATTGCATGATCTGTGACGTGATCAGTGCATGTTCAGCCACGTGATCAGTGCATGGGCAGTAACGTGATCAGTGCATGATCAGACGTGATCAGTGCAAGATCAGTCTCGTGATCAGTGTATGATCAACCACGTGATCAGTGCACGATAGCCACGTAATCAGTGCACGATAGCCAGATGATCAGTGCATTATCAGTCACGTGATCAGTGTATGATCAGCCAAGTAATCAGTGCATGATTGCCAACTCATCAGTGCATGATCAGTCACGTGATCAGTGCATGGTCAGTCACGTGATCAGTGCATGATCAGTCACGTGATCAGTGCATGATAGCCACGTGATCAGTGCATGATCAGTTACGTGAGCAGTGTATGATCAGCCACGTGAACAGTGCATGCTCAGTCACATGATCAGGGCCTGCTGAGCTGCGTGATTACTGTCTGCTCATCTGCTTGACAATTGCCAACTGAGCTGCACGATTCCTGCCTGTCATCTGCTTGACAATTGCCAGCTGTGCTGCGTAATTGCTGCCTGCTCAGCTGCTTGATTATTGCCAGCTGAGCAGCATGATTCCTCACAGCTGAGTTCCATGATTATTGCCTGCTGACTGTTTGATTCGTGCCTACTTAGCTCTTTGTGTATTGCCTCCAGAGGCACATGATCAGTGTATGATAGCAAACATGATCAGCGCATGATCAGTCACATGATCAGCGCCATTAAGTCACGTGATCACTACATGATAGTCATGTGATCAGTCCATGCTCAGTCACGGTATAAGTGATTGATCAGCCACGTGATCAGTGCATAATCAGCCAGGTGATTAGTGCATGATAGCTACGTGATCAGTGCATGATTAGTCACGTGATCTTTGCATGATCAGCCACGTGAGTAGTGCATGATAGCCACGTGATCAGTGCATGATCAGCCACGTGATCAGTGCATGATGAATCAGGTGATCAGTGCAGGATTAATTACGTGATCAGTGCATGATCAGTCACGTGACCAGTACATGATTGCTACCTGATCATTGCATGATCAGCCACGTGAGCAGTGCATGATAGCCACGTGATCAGTGCATGATCAGTCACGTGATCTGTGCATGATCAGTCACGTGACCAGTGCATGATCAGTCACGTGACAGGTGTGTGATAAGCCATGTGAACAGTGCATGTTCACAAACGTGATTAGTGCATGATATCCACGTGATCAGTGCATGATCAGTTACGTGAACAGTGTATGATCAGCCACGTGAGCAGTGCATGATCAGCCACATGATCAGTGCATAATCAGTCACGTGACCAGTACATGATTGCTACCTGATCATTGCATGATCAGCCACGTGAGCAGTGCATGATAGCCACGTGAACAGTGCATGATCATTTACGTGACCTGTGCATGATCAGTCACGTGACCAGTATATGGTAGCTACGTGAACATTGCATGACCAGCCAGGTGAGAAGTGCATGATAGCCACCTGATGTGTGCATGATCAGTTACGTGAGCAGAATATGATCAGCCACGTGATCAGTGCAAGAGTGCCACGTGATCAGTGCATGATCAGTCACATGACAGGTGTGTGATAAGCCACGTGAACAGTGCATGTTCAGAAACGTGATTAGTGCATGATATCCACGTGATCAGTGCATGATCAGTTACGTGAACAGTGTATGATCAGCCACGTGAGCAGTGCATGATCAGCCACGTGATCAGTGCATAATCAGTCACGTGACCAGTACATGGTAGCTGCGTGATCATTTCATGATCAGCCACGATAGCAGTGCATGATAGCCACGTGATCAGTGCTTGATCAGCCACGTGATCAGTGCATGATCAATTACGTGATCAGTGCAAGATCAGTCACATGACCAGTACATGGTAGCTACGTGATCAGTGCATGATCAGCCACGTGATCAGTGCATGATAGCCACGTGATCAGTGCATGATCAGCCACGTGATCAGTGCATGATAGCCACGTGATCAGTGCATGATCAGTCACGTGATACGTGTGTGATCAGCCACCTGATCCGTGCATGATATCCACGTGATCAGTGAATGATAGCCACGTGATCAGTGTATGATAACCACGTGATCAGTGCATGATCAGTCACGTGATACGTGTGTGATCAGCCACGTGATCAGTGCATGATGAGTCAGGTGATCAGTGCAGGATTAATTACGTGATCAGTGCATGATCAGTCACGTGACCAGTACATGGTTGCTACGTGATCATTGCATGATCAGCCACGTGAGCAGTGCATGATAGCCACGTGATCAGTGCGTGATCAGTCACGTGATCAGTACATGATCAGTCCCGTGAACAGTGCATGATCATTTACGTGATCTGTGCATGATCAGTCACGTGACAAGTATATGGTAGCTACGTGAACATTGCATGACCAGCCAGGTGAGAAGTGCATGATAGCCACCTGATGTGTGCATGATCAGTTACGTGAGCAGAATATGATCAGCCACGTGATCAGTGCATGAGTGCCACGTGATCAGTGCATGATCAGTCACGTGACAGGTGTGTGATAAGCCACGTGAACAGTGCATGTTCAGCCACGTGATCAGTGCATGATATCCACGTGATCAGTGCATGATCAGTTACGTGAACAGTGTATGATCAGCCACGTGAGCAGTGCATGGTCAGACACGTGAACAGTGTATGATCAAACACGTGATCAGTGCATGATATCCACGTGATCAGTGCATGATCAGTCTCGTGAACAGTGCATGATAAGTCACCTGATCAGTGTATGATCAATTACATGATCAGTGCATGATCAGTCACGTGACCATTACATGGTAGCTACGTGATCATTTCATGATCAGCCACGTGAGCAGTGCATGATAGCCACGTGATCATTGCATGATCTGTGACGTGATCAGTGTATGTTTATCCACGTGATCAGTGCATGGGCAGTCAGGTGATCAGTGCATGATACAGACGTGATCAGTGCAAGATCAGTCTCGTGTCAGTGTATGATCAGCCACGTGATCAGTGCACGATAGCCAGGTAATGAGTGCACGATAGCCAGATGATCAGTGCATTATCAGTCACGTGATCAGTGTATGATCAGCCAAGTAATCAGTGCATGATTGCCAACTCATCACTGCATGATCAGTCACGTGATCAGTGCATGGTCAGTCACGTGATCAGTGCATGATCAGTCACGTGATCAGTGCATGATAGCCACGTGATCAGTGCATGATCAGTTACGTGATCAGTGTATGATCAGCCACGTGAACAGTGCATGCTCAGTCACATGATCAGGGCCTGCTGAGCTGCGTGATTACTGTCTGCTCATCTGCTTGACAATTGCCAACTGAGCTGCACGATTCCTGCCTGTCATCTGCTTGACAATTGCCAGCTGTGCTGCGTAATTGCTGCCTGCTCAGCTGCTTGATTATTGCCAGCTGAGCAGCATGATTCCTCACAGCTGAGTTCCATGATTATTGCCTGCTGACTGTTTGATTCGTGCCTACTTAGCTCTTTGTGTATTGCCTCCAGAGGCACATGATCAGTGTATGATAGCAAACATGATCAGCGCATGATCAGTCACATGATCAGCGCCATTAAGTCACGTGATCACTACATGATAGTCATGTGATCAGTCCATGCTCAGTCACGGTATAAGTGATTGATCAGCCACGTGATCAGTGCATAATCAGCCAGGTGATTATTTCATAATAGCTATGTGATCAGTTCATGATTTGTCACGTGATCTTTGCATGATCAGCCACGTGAGTAGTGCATGATAGCCACGTGATCAGTGCATGATCAGCCACGTGATCAGTGCATGATGAGACAGGTGATCAGTGCAGGATTAATTACGTGATCAGTGCATGATCAGTCACGTGACCAGTACATGATTGCTACCTGATCATTGCATGATCAGCCACGTGAGCAGTGCATGATAGCCACGTGATCAGTGCATGATCAGTCACGTGATCTGTGCATGATCAGTCACGTGACCAGTGCATGATCAGTCACATGACAGGTGTGTGATAAGCCATGTGAACAGTGCATGTTCAGAAACGTGATTAGTGCATGATATCCACGTGATCAGTGCATGATCAGTTACGTGAACAGTGTATGATCAGCCACGTGAGCAGTGCATGATCAGCCACATGATCAGTGCATGATCAGTCACGTGACCAGTACATGATTGCTACCTGATCATTGCATGATCAGCCACGTGAGCAGTGCATGATAGCCACGTGAACAGTGCATGATCATTTACGTGACCTGTGCATGATCAGTCACGTGACCAGTATATGGTAGCTACGTGAACATTGCATGACCAGCCAGGTGAGAAGTGCATGATAGCCACCTGATGTGTGCATGATCAGTTACGTGAGCAGAATATGATCAGCCACGTGATCAGTGCAAGAGTGCCACGTGATCAGTGCATGATCAGTCACAAGACAGGTGTGTGATAAGCCATGTGAACAGTGCATGTTCAGAAACGTGATTAGTGCATGATATCCACGTGATCAGTGCATGATCAGTTATGTGAACAGTGTATGATCAGCCACGTGATCAGTGCATGATCAGCCACGTGATCAGTGCATGATCAGTCACGTGACCAGTACATGGTAGCTGCGTGATCATTTCATGATCAGCCACGATAGCAGTGCATGATAGCCACGGGATCAGTGCTTGATCAGCCACGTGATCAGTGCATGATCAATTACGTGATCAGTGCCAGATCAGTCACGTGTCCAGTACATGGTAGCTACGTGATCATTGCATGATCAGCCACGTGATCAGTGCATGATAGCCACGTGATCAGTGCATGATAGCCACGTGATCAGTGCATGATAGCCACGTGATCAGTGCATGATCAGTCACGTGATACGTGTGTGATCAGCCACCTGATCCGTGCATGATAGCCACGTGATCAGTGAATGATAGCCACGTGATCAGTGTATGATAACCACGTGATCAGTGCATGATCAGTCACGTGATAAGTGTGTGATCAGCCACGTGATAAGTGCATGATTAATCAGGTGATCAGTGCAGGATTAATTACGTGATCAGTGCATGATCAGTCATGTGACCAGTTCATGGTTGCTATGTGATCATTGCATGATCAGCCACGTGAGCAGTGCATGATAGCCACGTGATCAGTGCATGATCAGTCACGTGATCAGTACATGATCAGTCCCGTGAACAGTGCATGATCATTTACGTGATCTGTGCATGATCAGTCACGTGACCAGTATATGATAGCTACGTGAACATTGCATGACCAGCCAGGTGAGAAGTGCATGATAGCCACCTGATGTGTGAATGATCAGTTACGTGAGCAGAATATGATCAGCCACGTGATCAGTGCATGAGTGCCACGTGATCAGTGCATGATCAGTCACGTGACAGGTGTGTGATAAGCCACGTGAACAGTGCATGTTCAGCCACATGATCAGTGCATGATATCCACGTGATCAGTGCATGATCAGTTACGTGAACAGTGTATGATCAGCCACGAGACCAGTGCATGGTCAGACACGTGAACAGTGTATGATCAAACACGTGATCAGTGCATGATATCCACGTGATCAGTGCATGATCAGTCTCGTGAACAGTGCATGATAAGTCACCTGATCAGTGTATGATCAATTACGTGATCAGTGCATGATCACTCACGTGACCATTACATGGTAGCTACGTGATCATTTCATGATCAGCCACGTGAGCAGTGCATGATAGCCACGTGATCATTGCATGATCTGTGACATGATCAGTGTATGTTTATCCACGTGATCAGTGCATGGGCAGTAAGGTGATCAGTGCATGATACAGACGTGATCAGTGCAAGATCAGTCTCGTGTCAGTGTATGATCAACCACGTGATCAGTGCACGATAGCCAGGTAATGAGTGCACGATCAGCCAGATGATCAGTGCATTATCAGTCACGTGATCAGTGTATGATCAGCCAAGTAATCAGTGCATGATTGCCAACTCATCACTGCATGATCAGTCACGTGATCAGTGCATGGTCAGTCACGTGATCAGTGCATGATCAGTCACGTGATCAGTGCATGATAGCCACATGATCAGTGCATGATCAGTTACGTGAGCAGTGTATGATCAGCCACGTGATCAGTGCACGGTCAGACACGTGAACAGTGTATGATCAGCCACATGATCAGTGCATGATATCCAAGTGATCAGTGCATGATCAGTCACGTGATCAGTGTATGATCAGCCACGTGAACAGTGCATGCTCAGTCACATGATCAGGGCCTGCTGAGCTGCGTGATTACTGTCTGCTCATCTGCTTGACAATTGCCAACTGAGCTGCACGATTCCTGCCTGTCATCTGCTTGACAATTGCCAGCTGTGCTGCGTAATTGCTGCCTGCTCAGCTGCTTGATTATTGCCAGCTGAGCAGCATGATTCCTCACAGCTGAGTTCCATGATTATTGCCTGCTGACTGTTTGATTCGTGCCTACTTAGCTCTTTGTGTATTGCCTCCAGAGGCACATGATCAGTGTATGATAGCAAATATGATCAGCGCATGATCAGTCACATGATCAGCGCCATTAAGTCACGTGATCACTACATGATAGTCATGTGATCAGTCCATGCTCAGTCACGGTATAAGTGATTGATCAGCCACGTGATCAGTGCATAATCAGCCAGGTGATTATTTCATAATAGCTATGTGATCAGTTCATGATTTGTCACGTGATCTTTGCATGATCAGCCACGTGAGTAGTGCATGATAGCCACGTGATCAGTGCATGATCAGCCACGTGATCAGTGCATGATGAATCAGGTGATCAGTGCAGGATTAATTACGTGATCAGTGCATGATCAGTCACGTGACCAGTACATGATTGCTACCTGATCATTGCATGATCAGCCACGTGAGCAGTGCATGATAGCCACGTGATCAGTGCATGATCAGTCACGTGATCTGTGCATGATCAGTCACGTGACCAGTGCATGATCAGTCACATGACAGGTGTGGATTAAGCCATGTGAACAGTGCATGTTCAGAAACGTGATTAGTGCATGATATCCACGTGATCAGTGCATGATCAGTTATGTGAACAGTGTATGATCAGCCACGTGAGCAGTGCATGATCAGCCACATGATCAGTGCATAATCAGTCACGTGACCAGTACATGATTGCTACCTGATCATTGCATGATCAGCCACGTGAGCAGTGCATGATAGCCACGTGAACAGTGCATGATCATTTACGTGACCTGTGCATGATCAGTCACGTGACCAGTATATGGTAGCTACGTGAACATTGCATGACCAGCCAGGTGAGAAGTGCATGATAGCCACCTGATGTGTGCATGATCAGTTACGTGAGCAGAATATGATCAGCCACGTGATCAGTGCAAGAGTGCCACGTGATCAGTGCATGATCAGTCACATGACAGGTGTGTGATAAGCCATGTGAACAGTGCATGTTCAGAAACGTGATTAGTGCATGATATCCACGTGATCAGTGCATGATCAGTTATGTGAACAGTGTATGATCAGCCACGTGAGCAGTGCATGATCAGCCACATGATCAGTGCATAATCAGTCACGTGACCAGTACATGGTAGCTGCGTGATCATTTCATGATCAGCCACGATAGCAGTGCATGATAGCCACGTGATCAGTGCTTGATCAGCCACATGATCAGTGCATGATCAATTACGTGATCAGTGCAAGATCAGTCACGTCACCAGTACATGGTAGCTACGTGATCATTGCATGATCAGCCACGTGATCAGTGCATGATAGCCACGTGATCAGTGCATGATAGCCACGTGATCAGTGCATGATAGCCACGTGATCAGTGCATGATCAGTCACGTGATACGTGTGTGATCAGCCACCTGATCCGTGCATGATATCCACGTGATCAGTGAATGATAGCCACGTGATCAGTGCATGATCAGTCACGTGATACGTGTGTGGTCAGCCACGTGATCAGTGCATGATGAGTCAGGTGATCAGTGCAGGATTAATTACGTGATCAGTGCATGATCAGTCACGTGACCAGTACATGGTTGCTAGGTGATCATTGCATGATCAGCCACGTGAACAGTGCATGATAGCCACGTGATCAGTGCGTGATCAGTCACGTGATCAGTACATGATCAGTCCCGTGAACAGTGCATGATCATTTACGTGATCTGTGCATGATCAGTCACGTGACAAGTATATGGTAGCTACGTGAACATTGCATGACCAGCCAGGTGAGAAGTGCATGATAGCCACCTGATGTGTGCATGATCAGTTACGTGAGCAGAATATGATCAGCCACGTGATCAGTGCATGAGTGCCACGTGATCAGTGCATGATCAGTCACGTGACAGGTGTGTGATAAGCCACGTGAACAGTGCATGTTCAGCCACGTGATCAGTGCATGATATCCACGTGATCAGTGCATGATCAGTTACGTGAACAGTGTATGATCAGCCACGTGAGCAGTGCATGGTCAGACACGTGAACAGTGTATGATCAAACACGTGATCAGTGCATGATATCCACGTGATCAGTGCATGATCAGTCTCGTGAACAGTGCATGATAAGTCACCTGATCAGTGTATGATCAATTACGTGATCAGTGCATGATCACTCACGTGACCATTACATGGTAGCTACGTGATCATTTCATGATCAGCCACGTGAGCAGTGCATGATAGCCACGTGATCATTGCATGATCTGTGACATGATCAGTGTATGTTTATCCACGTGATCAGTGCATGGGCAGTAAGGTGATCAGTGCATGATACAGACGTGATCAGTGCAAGATCAGTCTCGTGTCAGTGTATGATCAACCACGTGATCAGTGCACGATAGCCAGGTAATGAGTGCACGATAGCCAGATGATCAGTGCATTATCAGTCACGTGATCAGTGTATGATCAGCCAAGTAATCAGTGCATGATTGCCAACTCATCACTGCATGATCAGTCACGTGATCAGTGCATGGTCAGTCACGTGATCAGTGCATGATCAGTCACGTGATCAGTGCATGATAGCCACATGATCAGTGCATGATCAGTTACGTGATCAGTGTATGATCAGCCACGTGAACAGTGCATGCTCAGTCACATGATCAGGGCCTGCTGAGCTGCGTGATTACTGTCTGCTCATCTGCTTGACAATTGCCAACTGAGCTGCACGATTCCTGCCTGTCATCTGCTTGACAATTGCCAGCTGTGCTGCGTAATTGCTGCCTGCTCAGCTGCTTGATTATTGCCAGCTGAGCAGCATGATTCCTCACAGCTGAGTTCCATGATTATTGCCTGCTGACTGTTTGATTCGTGCCTACTTAGCTCTTTGTGTATTGCCTCCAGAGGCACATGATCAGTGTATGATAGCAAACATGATCAGCGCATGATCAGTCACATGATCAGCGCCATTAAGTCACGTGATCACTACATGATAGTCATGTGATCAGTCCATGCTCAGTCACGGTATAAGTGATTGATCAGCCACGTGATCAGTGCATAATCAGCCAGGTGATTATTTCATAATAGCTATGTGATCAGTTCATGATTTGTCACGTGATCTTTGCATGATCAGCCACGTGAGTAGTGCATGATAGCCACGTGATCAGTGCATGATCAGCCACGTGATCAGTGCATGATGAATCAGGTGATCAGTGCAGGATTAATTACGTGATCAGTGCATGATCAGTCACGTGACCAGTACATGATTGCTACCTGATCATTGCATGATCAGCCACGTGAGCAGTGCATGATAGCCACGTGATCAGTGCATGATCAGTCACGTGATCTGTGCATGATCAGTCACGTGACCAGTGCATGATCAGTCACATGACAGGTGTGTGATAAGCCATGTGAACAGTGCATGTTCAGAAACGTGATTAGTGCATGATATCCACGTGATCAGTGCATGATCAGTTATGTGAACAGTGTATGATCAGCCACGTGAGCAGTGCATGATCAGCCACATGATCAGTGCATAATCAGTCACGTGACCAGTACATGATTGCTACCTGATCATTGCATGATCAGCCACGTGAGCAGTGCATGATAGCCACGTGAACAGTGCATGATCATTTACGTGACCTGTGCATGATCAGTCACGTGACCAGTATATGGTAGCTACGTGAACATTGCATGACCAGCCAGGTGAGAAGTGCATGATAGCCACCTGATGTGTGCATGATCAGTTACGTGAGCAGAATATGATCAGCCACGTGATCAGTGCAAGAGTGCCACGTGATCAGTGCATGATCAGTCACATGACAGGTGTGTGATAAGCCATGTGAACAGTGCATGTTCAGAAACGTGATTAGTGCATGATATCCACGTGATCAGTGCATGATCAGTTATGTGAACAGTGTATGATCAGCCACGTGAGCAGTGCATGATCAGCCACATGATCAGTGCATAATCAGTCACGTGACCAGTACATGGTAGCTGCGTGATCATTTCATGATCAGCCACGATAGCAGTGCATGATAGCCACGTGATCAGTGCTTGATCAGCCACATGATCAGTGCATGATCAATTACGTGATCAGTGCAAGATCAGTCACGTGACCAGTACATGGTAGCTACGTGATCATTGCATGATCAGCCACGTGATCAGTGCATGATAGCCACGTGATCAGTGCATGATAGCCACGTGATCAGTGCATGATAGCCACGTGATCAGTGCATGATCAGTCACGTGATACGTGTGTGATCAGCCACCTGATCCGTGCATGATATCCACGTGATCAGTGAATGATAGCCACGTGATCAGTGCATGATCAGTCACGTGATACGTGTGTGATCAGCCACGTGATCAGTGCATGATGAGTCAGGTGATCAGTGCAGGATTAATTACGTGATCAGTGCATGATCAGTCACGTGACCAGTACATGGTTGCTACGTGATCATTGCATGATCAGCCACGTGAGCAGTGCATGATAGCCACGTGATCAGTGCGTGATCAGTCACGTGATCAGTACATGATCAGTCCCGTGAACAGTGCATGATCATTTACGTGATCTGTGCATGATCAGTCACGTGACAAGTATATGGTAGCTACGTGAACATTGCATGACCAGCCAGGTGAGAAGTGCATGATAGCCACCTGATGTGTGCATGATCAGTTACGTGAGCAGAATATGATCAGCCACGTGATCAGTGCATGAATGCCACGTGATCAGTGCATGATCAGTCACGTGACAGGTGTGTGATAAGCCACGTGAACAGTGCATGTTCAGCCACGTGATCAGTGCATGTATCCACGTGATCAGTGCATGATCAGTTACGTGAACAGTGTATGATCAGCCACGTGAGCACTGCATGGTCAGACACGTGAACAGTGTATGATCAAACACGTGATCAGTGCATGATATCCACGTGATCAGTGCATGATCAGTCTCGTGAACAGTGCATGATAAGTCACCTGATCAGTGTATGATCAATTACGTGATCAGTGCATGATCACTCACGTGACCATTACATGGTAGCTACGTGATCATTTCATGATCAGCCACGTGAGCAGTGCATGATAGCCACGTGATCATTGCATGATCTGTGACATGATCAGTGTATGTTTATCCACGTGATCAGTGCATGGGCAGTAAGGTGATCAGTGCATGATACAGACGTGATCAGTGCAAGATCAGTCTCGTGTCAGTGTATGATCAACCACGTGATCAGTGCACGATAGCCAGGTAATGAGTGCACGATAGCCAGATGATCAGTGCATTATCAGTCACGTGATCAGTGTATGATCAGCCAAGTAATCAGTGCATGATTGCCAACTCATCACTGCATGATCAGTCACGTGATCAGTGCATGGTCAGTCACGTGATCAGTGCATGATCAGTCACGTGATCAGTGCATGATAGCCACATGATCAGTGCATGATCAGTTACGTGAGCAGTGTATGATCAGCCACGTGATCAGTGCACGGTCAGACACGTGAACAGTGTATGATCAGCCACATGATCAGTGCATGATATCCAAGTGATCAGTGCATGATCAATCACGTGATCAGTGTATGATCAGCCACGTGAACAGTGCATGCTCAGTCACATGATCAGGGCCTGCTGAGCTGCGTGATTACTGTCTGCTCATCTGCTTGACAATTGCCAACTGAGCTGCACGATTCCTGCCTGTCATCTGCTTGACAATTGCCAGCTGTGCTGCGTAATTGCTGCCTGCTCAGCTGCTTGATTATTGCCAGCTGAGCAGCATGATTCCTCACAGCTGAGTTCCATGATTATTGCCTGCTGACTGTTTGATTCGTGCCTACTTAGCTCTTTGTTTATTGCCTCCAGAGGCACATGATCAGTGTATGATAGCAAATATGATCAGCGCATGATCAGTCACATGATCAGCGCCATTAAGTCACGTGATCACTACATGATAGTCATGTGATCAGTCCATGCTCAGTCACGGTATAAGTGATTGATCAGCCACGTGATCAGTGCATAATCAGCCAGGTGATTATTTCATAATAGCTATGTGATCAGTTCATGATTTGTCACGTGATCTTTGCATGATCAGCCACGTGAGTAGTGCATGATAGCCACGTGATCAGTGCATGATCAGCCACGTGATCAGTGCATGATGAATCAGGTGATCAGTGCAGGATTAATTACGTGATCAGTGCATGATCAGTCACGTGACCAGTACATGATTGCTACCTGATCATTGCATGATCAGCCACGTGAGCAGTGCATGATAGCCACGTGATCAGTGCATGATCAGTCACGTGATCTGTGCATGATCAGTCACGTGACCAGTGCATGATCAGTCACATGACAGGTGTGTGATAAGCCATGTGAACAGTGCATGTTCAGAAACGTGATTAGTGCATGATATCCACGTGATCAGTGCATGATCAGTTATGTGAACAGTGTATGATCAGCCACGTGAGCAGTGCATGATCAGCCACATGATCAGTGCATAATCAGTCACGTGACCAGTACATGATTGCTACCTGATCATTGCATGATCAGCCACGTGAGCAGTGCATGATAGCCACGTGAACAGTGCATGATCATTTACGTGACCTGTGCATGATCAGTCACGTGACCAGTATATGGTAGCTACGTGAACATTGCATGACCAGCCAGGTGAGAAGTGCATGATAGCCACCTGATGTGTGCATGATCAGTTACGTGAGCAGAATATGATCAGCCACGTGATCAGTGCAAGAATGCCACGTGATCAGTGCATGATCAGTCACATGACAGGTGTGTGATAAGCCATGTGAACAGTGCATGTTCAGAAACGTGATTAGTGCATGATATCCACGTGATCAGTGCATGATCAGTTATGTGAACAGTGTATGATCAGCCACGTGAGCAGTGCATGATCAGCCACATGATCAGTGCATAATCAGTCACGTGACCAGTACATGGTAGCTGCGTGATCATTTCATGATCAGCCACGATAGCAGTGCATGATAGCCACATGATCAGTGCTTGATCAGCCACATGATCAGTGCATGATCAATTACGTGATCAGTGCAAGATCAGTCACGTGACCAGTACATGGTAGCTACGTGATCATTGCATGATCAGCCACGTGATCAGTGCATGATAGCCACGTGATCAGTGCATGATAGCCACGTGATCAGTGCATGATAGCCACGTGATCAGTGCATGATCAGTCACGTGATACGTGTGTGATCAGCCACCTGATCCGTGCATGATATCCACGTGATCAGTGAATGATAGCCACGTGATCAGTGCATGATCAGTCACGTGATACGTGTGTGATCAGCCACGTGATCAGTGCATGATGAGTCAGGTGATCAGTGCAGGATTAATTACGTGATCAGTGCATGATCAGTCACGTGACCAGTACATGGTTGTTACGTGATCATTGCATGATCAGCCACGTGAGCAGTGCATGATAGCCACGTGATCAGTGCGTGATAAGTCACGTGATCAGTACATGATCAGTCCCGTGAACAGTGCATGATCATTTACGTGATCTGTGCATGATCAGTCACGTGACAAGTATATGGTAGCTACGTGAACATTGCATGACCAGCCAGGTGAGAAGTGCATGATAGCCACCTGATGTGTGCATGATCAGTTACGTGAGCAGAATATGATCAGCCACGTGATCAGTGCATGAGTGCCACGTGATCAGTGCATGATCAGTCACGTGACAGGTGTGTGATAAGCCACGTGAACAGTGCATGTTCAGCCACGTGATCAGTGCATGATATCCACGTGATCAGTGCATGATCAGTTACGTGAACAGTGTATGATCAGCCACGTGAGCAGTGCATGGTCAGACACGTGAACAGTGTATGATCAAACACGTGATCAGTGCATGATATCCACGTGATCAGTGCATGATCAGTCTCGTGAACAGTGCATGATAAGTCACCTGATCAGTGTATGATCAATTACGTGATCAGTGCATGATCACTCACGTGACCATTACATGGTAGCTACGTGATCATTTCATGATCAGCCACGTGAGCAGTGCATGATAGCCACGTGATCATTGCATGATCTGTGACATGATCAGTGTATGTTTATCCACGTGATCAGTGCATGGGCAGTAAGGTGATCAGTGCATGATACAGACGTGATCAGTGCAAGATCAGTCTCGTGTCAGTGTATGATCAACCACGTGATCAGTGCACGATAGCCAGGTAATGAGTGCACGATAGCCAGATGATCAGTGCATTATCAGTCACGTGATCAGTGTATGATCAGCCAAGTAATCAGTGCATGATTGCCAACTCATCACTGCATGATCAGTCACGTGATCAGTGCATGGTCAGTCACGTGATCAGTGCATGATCAGTCACGTGATCAGTGCATGATAGCCACATGATCAGTGCATGATCAGTTACGTGAGCAGTGTATGATCAGCCACGTGATCAGTGCAGGTCAGACACGTGAACAGTGTATGATCAGCCACATGATCAGTGCATGATATCCAAGTGATCAGTGCATGATCAATCACGTGATCAGTGTATGATCAGCCACGTGAACAGTGCATGCTCAGTCACATGATCAGGGCCTGCTGAGCTGCGTGATTACTGTCTGCTCATCTGCTTGACAATTGCCAACTGAGCTGCACGATTCCTGCCTGTCATCTGCTTGACAATTGCCAGCTGTGCTGCGTAATTGCTGCCTGCTCAGCTGCTTGATTATTGCCAGCTGAGCAGCATGATTCCTCACAGCTGAGTTCCATGATTATTGCCTGCTGACTGTTTGATTCGTGCCTACTTAGCTCTTTGTTTATTGCCTCCAGAGGCACATGATCAGTGTATGATATCAAACATGATCAGCGCATGATCAGTCACATGATCAGCGCCATTAAGTCACGTGATCACTACATGATAGTCATGTGATCAGTCCATGCTCAGTCACGGTATAAGTGATTGATCAGCCACGTGATCAGTGCATAATCAGCCAGGTGATTATTTCATAATAGCTATGTGATCAGTTCATGATTTGTCACGTGATCTTTGCATGATCAGCCACGTGAGTAGTGCATGATAGCCACGTGATCAGTGCATGATCAGCCACGTGATCAGTGCATGATGAATCAGGTGATCAGTGCAGGATTAATTACGTGATCAGTGCATGATCAGTCACGTGACCAGTACATGATTGCTACCTGATCATTGAATGATCAGCCACGTGAGCAGTGCATGATAGCCACGTGATCAGTGCATGATCAGTCACGTGATCTGTGCATGATCAGTCACGTGACCAGTGCATGATCAGTCACATGACAGGTGTGTGATAAGCCATGTGAACAGTGCATGTTCACAAACGTGATTAGTGCATGATATCCACGTGATCAGTGCATGATCAGTTATGTGAACAGTGTATGATCAGCCACGTGAGCAGTGCATGATCAGCCACATGATCAGTGCATAATCAGTCACGTGACCAGTACATGATTGCTACCTGATCATTGCATGATCAGCCACGTGAGCAGTGCATGATAGCCACGTGAACAGTGCATGATCATTTACGTGACCTGTGCATGATCAGTCACGTGACCAGTATATGGTAGCTACGTGAACATTGCATGACCAGCCAGGTGAGAAGTGCATGATAGCCACCTGATGTGTGCATGATCAGTTACGTGAGCAGAATATGATCAGCCACGTGATCAGTGCAAGAATGCCACGTGATCAGTGCATGATCAGTCACATGACAGGTGTGTGATAAGCCATGTGAACAGTGCATGTTCAGAAACGTGATTAGTGCATGATATCCACGTGATCAGTGCATGATCAGTTATGTGAACAGTGTATGATCAGCCACGTGAGCAGTGCATGATCAGCCACATGATCAGTGCATAATCAGTCACGTGACCAGTACATGGTAGCTGCGTGATCATTTCATGATCAGCCACGATAGCAGTGCTTGATCAGCCACATGATCAGTGCATGATCAATTACGTGATCAGTGCAAGATCAGTCACGTGACCAGTACATGGTAGCTACGTGATCATTGCATGATCAGCCACGTGATCAGTGCATGATAGCCACGTGATCAGTGCATGATAGCCACGTGATCAGTGCATGATAGCCACGTGATCAGTGCATGATCAGTCACGTGATACGTGTGTGATCAGCCACCTGATCCGTGCATGATATCCACGTGATCAGTGAATGATAGCCACGTGATCAGTGCATGATCAGTCACGTGATACGTGTGTGATCAGCCACGTGATCAGTGCATGATGAGTCAGGTGATCAGTGCAGGATTAATTACGTGATCAGTGCATGATCAGTCACGTGACCAGTACATGGTTGCTACGTGATCATTGCATGATCAGCCACGTGAGCAGTGCATGATAGCCACGTGATCAGTGCGTGATCAGTCACGTGATCAGTACATGATCAGTCCCGTGAACAGTGCATGATCATTTACGTGATCTGTGCATGATCAGTCACGTGACAAGTATATGGTAGCTACGTGAACATTGCATGACCAGCCAGGTGAGAAGTGCATGATAGCCACCTGATGTGTGCATGATCAGTTACGTGAGCAGAATATGATCAGCCACGTGATCAGTGCATGAGTGCCACGTGATCAGTGCATGATCAGTCACGTGACAGGTGTGTGATAAGCCACGTGAACAGTGCATGTTCAGCCACGTGATCAGTGCATGATATCCACGTGATCAGTGCATGATCAGTTACGTGAACAGTGTATGATCAGCCACGTGAGCAGTGCATGGTCAGACACGTGAACAGTGTATGATCAAACACGTGATCAGTGCATGATATCCACGTGATCAGTGCATGATCAGTCTCGTGAACAGTGCATGATAAGTCACCTGATCAGTGTATGATCAATTACGTGATCAGTGCATGATCACTCACGTGACCATTACATGGTAGCTATGTGATCATTTCATGATCAGCCACGTGAGCAGTGCATGATAGCCACGTGATCATTGCATGATCTGTGACATGATCAG
Source organism: Bos javanicus (assembly GCF_032452875.1). Taxonomy (NCBI): domain Eukaryota; kingdom Metazoa; phylum Chordata; class Mammalia; order Artiodactyla; family Bovidae; genus Bos; species Bos javanicus. The sequence continues at coordinate 867,882 of NW_026893615.1, forward strand.
TGTATGTTTATCCACGTGATCAGTGCATGGGCAGTAAGGTGATCAGTGCATGATACAGACGTGATCAGTGCAAGATCAGTCTCGTGTCAGTGTATGATCAACCACGTGATCAGTGCACGATAGCCAGGTAATGAGTGCACGATAGCCAGATGATCAGTGCATTATCAGTCACGTGATCAGTGTATGATCAGCCAAGTAATCAGTGCATGATTGCCAACTCATCACTGCATGATCAGTCACGTGATCAGTGCATGGTCAGTCACGTGATCAGTGCATGATCAGTCACGTGATCAGTGCATGATAGCCACATGATCAGTGCATGATCAGTTACGTGAGCAGTGTATGATCAGCACGGATCAGTGCACGGTCAGACACGTGAACAGTGTATGATCAGCCACATGATCAGTGCATGATATCCAAGTGATCAGTGCATGATCAATCACGTGATCAGTGTATGATCAGCCACGTGAACAGTGCATGCTCAGTCACATGATCAGGGCCTGCTGAGCTGCGTGATTACTGTCTGCTCATCTGCTTGACAATTGCCAACTGAGCTGCACGATTCCTGCCTGTCATCTGCTTGACAATTGCCAGCTGTGCTGCGTAATTGCTGCCTGCTCAGCTGCTTGATTATTGCCAGCTGAGCAGCATGATTCCTCACAGCTGAGTTCCATGATTATTGCCTGCTGACTGTTTGATTCGTGCCTACTTAGCTCTTTGTTTATTGCCTCCAGAGGCACATGATCAGTGTATGATAGCAAACATGATCAGCGCATGATCAGTCACATGATCAGCGCCATTAAGTCACGTGATCACTACATGATAGTCATGTGATCAGTCCATGCTCAGTCACGGTATAAGTGATTGATCAGCCACGTGATCAGTGCATAATCAGCCAGGTGATTATTTCATAATAGCTATGTGATCAGTTCATGATTTGTCACGTGATCTTTGCATGATCAGCCACGTGAGTAGTGCATGATAGCCACGTGATCAGTGCATGATCAGCCACGTGATCAGTGCATGATGAATCAGGTGATCACTGCAGGATTAATTACGTGATCAGTGCATGATCAGTCACGTGACCAGTACATGATTGCTACCTGATCATTGCATGATCAGCCACGTGAGCAGTGCATGATAGCCACGTGATCAGTGCATGATCAGTCACGTGATCTGTGCATGATCAGTCACGTGACCAGTGCATGATCAGTCACATGACAGGTGTGTGATAAGCCATGTGAACAGTGCATGTTCAGAAACGTGATTAGTGCATGATATCCACGTGATCAGTGCATGATCAGTTATGTGAACAGTGTATGATCAGCCACGTGAGCAGTGCATGATCAGCCACATGATCAGTGCATAATCAGTCACGTGACCAGTACATGATTGCTACCTGATCATTGCATGATCAGCCACGTGAGCAGTGCATGATAGCCACGTGAACAGTGCATGATCATTTACGTGACCTGTGCATGATCAGTCACGTGACCAGTATATGGTAGCTACGTGAACATTGCATGACCAGCCAGGTGAGAAGTGCATGATAGCCACCTGATGTGTGCATGATCAGTTACGTGAGCAGAATATGATCAGCCACGTGATCAGTGCAAGAGTGCCACGTGATCAGTGCATGATCAGTCACATGACAGGTGTGTGATAAGCCATGTGAACAATGCATGTTCAGAAACGTGATTAGTGCATGATATCCACGTGATCAGTGCATGATCAGTTATGTGAACAGTGTATGATCAGCCACGTGAGCAGTGCTTGATCAGCCACATGATCAGTGCATGATCAATTACGTGATCAGTGCAAGATCAGTCACGTGACCAGTACATGGTAGCTACGTGATCATTGCATGATCAGCCACGTGATCAGTGCATGATAGCCACGTGATCAGTGCATGATAGCCACGTGATCAGTGCATGATAGCCACGTGATCAGTGCATGATCAGTCACGTGATACGTGTGTGATCAGCCACCTGATCCGTGCATGATATCCACGTGATCAGTGAATGATAGCCACGTGATCAGTGTATGATAACCACGTGATCAGTGCATGATCAGTCACGTGATACGTGTGTGATCAGCCACGTGATCAGTGCATGATGAGTCAGGTGATCAGTGCAGGATTAATTACGTGATCAGTGCATGATCAGTCACGTGACCAGTACATGGTTGCTACGTGATCATTGCATGATCAGCCACGTGAGCAGTGCATGATAGCCACGTGATCAGTGCGTGATCAGTCACGTGATCAGTACAAGATCAGTCCCGTGAACAGTGCATGATCATTTACGTGATCTGTGCATGATCAGTCACGTGACAAGTATATGGTAGCTACGTGAACATTGCATGACCAGCCAAGTGAGAAGTGCATGATAGCCACCTGATGTGTGCATGATCAGTTACGTGAGCAGAATATGATCAGCCACGTGATCAGTGCATGAGTGCCACGTGATCAGTGCATGATCAGTCACGTGACGTGTGTGTGATAAGCCACGTGAACAGTGCATGTTCAGCCACGTGATCAGTGCATGATATCCACGTGATCAGTGCATGATCAGTTACGTGAACAGTGTATGATCAGCCACGTGAGCAGTGCATGGTCAGACACGTGAACAGTGTATGATCAAACACGTGATCAGTGCATGATATCCACGTGATCAGTGCATGATCAGTCTCGTGAACAGTGCATGATAAGTCACCTGATCAGTGTATGATCAATTACGTGATCAGTGCATGATCACTCACGTGACCATTACATGGTAGCTACGTGATCATTTCATGATCAGCCACGTGAGCAGTGCATGATAGCCACGTGATCATTGCATGATCTGTGACATGATCAGTGTATGTTTATCCACGTGATCAGTGCATGGGCAGTAAGGTGATCAGTGCATGATACAGACGTGATCAGTGCAAGATCAGTCTCGTGTCAGTGTATGATCAACCACGTGATCAGTGCACGATAGCCAGGTAATGAGTGCACGATAGCCAGATGATCAGTGCATTATCAGTCACGTGATCAGTGTATGATCAGCCAAGTAATCAGTGCATGATTGCCAACTCATCACTGCATGATCAGTCACGTGATCAGTGCATGGTCAGTCACGTGATCAGTGCATGATCAGTCACGTGATCAGTGCATGATAGCCACATGATCAGTGCATGATCAGTTACGTGAGCAGTGTATGATCAGCCACGTGATCAGTGCACGGTCAGACACGTGAACAGTGTATGATCAGCCACATGATCAGTGCATGATATCCAAGTGATCAGTGCATGATCAATCACGTGATCAGTGTATGATCAGCCACGTGAACAGTGCATGCTCAGTCACATGATCAGGGCCTGCTGAGCTGCGTGATTACTGTCTGCTCATCTGCTTGACAATTGCCAACTGAGCTGCACGATTCCTGCCTGTCATCTGCTTGACAATTGCCAGCTGTGCTGCGTAATTGCTGCCTGCTCAGCTGCTTGATTATTGCCAGCTGAGCAGCATGATTCCTCACAGCTGAGTTCCATGATTATTGCCTGCTGACTGTTTGATTCGTGCCTACTTAGCTCTTTGTTTATTGCCTCCAGAGGCACATGATCAGTGTATGATAGCAAACATGATCAGCGCATGATCAGTCACATGATCAGCGCCATTAAGTCACGTGATCACTACATGATAGTCATGTGATCAGTCCATGCTCAGTCACGGTATAAGTGATTGATCAGCCACGTGATCAGTGCATAATCAGCCAGGTGATTATTTCATAATAGCTATGTGATCAGTTCATGATTTGTCACGTGATCTTTGCATGATCAGCCACGTGAGTAGTGCATGATAGCCACGTGATCAGTGCATGATCAGCCACGTGATCAGTGCATGATGAATCAGGTGATCAGTGCAGGATTAATTACGTGATCAGTGCATGATCAGTCACGTGACCAGTACATGATTGCTACCTGATCATTGCATGATCAGCCACGTGAGCAGTGCATGATAGCCACGTGATCAGTGCATGATCAGTCACGTGATCTGTGCATGATCAGTCACGTGACCAGTGCATGATCAGTCACATGACAGGTGTGTGATAAGCCATGTGAACAGTGCATGTTCAGAAACGTGATTAGTGCATGATATCCACGTGATCAGTGCATGATCAGTTATGTGAACAGTGTATGATCAGCCACGTGAGCAGTGCATGATCAGCCACATGATCAGTGCATAATCAGTCACGTGACCAGTACATGATTGCTACCTGATCATTGCATGATCAGCCACGTGAGCAGTGCATGATAGCCACGTGAACAGTGCATGATCATTTACGTGACCTGTGCATGATCAGTCACGTGACCAGTATATGGTAGCTACGTGAACATTGCATGACCAGCCAGGTGAGAAGTGCATGATAGCCACCTGATGTGTGCATGATCAGTTACGTGAGCAGAATATGATCAGCCACGTGATCAGTGCAAGAGTGCCACGTGATCAGTGCATGATCAGTCACATGACAGGTGTGTGATAAGCCATGTGAACAGTGCATGTTCAGAAACGTGATTAGTGCATGATATCCACGTGATCAGTGCATGATCAGTTATGTGAACAGTGTATGATCAGCCACGTGAGCAGTGCATGATCAGCCACATGATCAGTGCATAATCAGTCACGTGACCAGTACATGGTAGCTGCGTGATCATTTCATGATCAGCCACGATAGCAGTGCATGATAGCCACGTGATCAGTGCTTGATCAGCCACATGATCAGTGCATAATCAATTACGTGATCAGTGCAAGATCAGTCACGTCACCAGTACATGGTAGCTACGTGATCATTGCATGATCAGCCACGTGATCAGTGCATGATAGCCACGTGATCAGTGCATGATAGCCACGTGACAGTGCATGATAGCCACGTGATCGTGCATGATCAGTCACGTGATACGTGTGTGATCAGCCACCTGATCCGTGCATGATATCCACGTGATCAGTGAATGATAGCCACGTGATCAGTGCATGATCAGTCACGTGATACGTGTGTGATCAGCCACGTGATCAGTGCATGATGAGTCAGGTGATCAGTGCAGGATTAATTACGTGATCAGTGCATGATCAGTCACGTGACCAGTACATGGTTGCTAGGTGATCATTGCATGATCAGCCACGTGAGCAGTGCATGATAGCCACGTGATCAGTGCGTGATCAGTCACGTGATCAGTACATGATCAGTCCCGTGAACAGTGCATGATCATTTACGTGATCTGTGCATGATCAGTCACGTGACAAGTATATGGTAGCTACGTGAACATTGCATGACCAGCCAGGTGAGAAGTGCATGATAGCCACCTGATGTGTGCATGATCAGTTACGTGAGCAGAATATGATCAGCCACGTGATCAGTGCATGAGTGCCACGTGATCAGTGCATGATCAGTCACGTGACAGGTGTGTGATAAGCCACGTGAACAGTGCATGTTCAGCCACGTGATCAGTGCATGATATCCACGTGATCAGTGCATGATCAGTTACGTGAACAGTGTATGATCAGCCACGTGAGCAGTGCATGGTCAGACACATGAACAGTGTATGATCAAACACGTGATCAGTGCATGATATCCACGTGATCAGTGCATGATCAGTCTCGTGAACAGTGCATGATAAGTCACCTGATCAGTGTATGATCAATTACGTGATCAGTGCATGATCACTCACGTGACCATTACATGGTAGCTACGTGATCATTTCATGATCAGCCACGTGAGCAGTGCATGATAGCCACGTGATCATTGCATGATCTGTGACATGATCAGTGTATGTTTATCCACGTGATCAGTGCATGGGCAGTAAGGTGATCAGTGCATGATACAGACGTGATCAGTGCAAGATCAGTCTCGTGTCAGTGTATGATCAACCACGTGATCAGTGCACGATAGCCAGGTAATGAGTGCACGATAGCCAGATGATCAGTGCATTATCAGTCACGTGATCAGTGTATGATCAGCCAAGTAATCAGTGCATGATTGCCAACTCATCACTGCATGATCAGTCACGTGATCAGTGCATGGTCAGTCACGTGATCAGTGCATGATCAGTCACGTGATCAGTGCATGATAGCCACATGATCAGTGCATGATCAGTTACGTGATCAGTGTATGATCAGCCACGTGAACAGTGCATGCTCAGTCACATGATCAGGGCCTGCTGAGCTGCGTGATTACTGTCTGCTCATCTGCTTGACAATTGCCAACTGAGCTGCACGATTCCTGCCTGTCATCTGCTTGACAATTGCCAGCTGTGCTGTGTAATTGCTGCCTGCTCAGCTGCTTGATTATTGCCAGCTGAGCAGCATGATTCCTCACAGCTGAGTTCCATGATTATTGCCTGCTGACTGTTTGATTCGTGCCTACTTAGCTCTTTGTGTATTGCCTCCAGAGGCACATGATCAGTGTATGATAGCAAACATGATCAGCGCATGATCAGTCACATGATCAGCGCCATTAAGTCACGTGATCACTACATGATAGTCATGTGATCAGTCCATGCTCAGTCACGGTATAAGTGATTGATCAGCCACGTGATCAGTGCATAATCAGCCAGGTGATTATTTCATAATAGCTATGTGATCAGTTCATGATTTGTCACGTGATCTTTGCATGATCAGCCACGTGAGTAGTGCATGATAGCCACGTGATCAGTGCATGATCAGCCACGTGATCAGTGCATGATGAATCAGGTGATCAGTGCAGGATTAATTACGTGATCAGTGCATGATCAGTCACGTGACCAGTACATGATTGCTACCTGATCATTGCATGATCAGCCACGTGAGCAGTGCATGATAGCCACGTGATCAGTGCATGATCAGTCACGTGATCTGTGCATGATCAGTCACGTGACCAGTGCATGATCAGTCACATGACAGGTGTGTGATAAGCCATGTGAACAGTGCATGTTCAGAAACGTGATTAGTGCATGATATCCACGTGATCAGTGCATGATCAGTTATGTGAACAGTGTATGATCAGCCACGTGAGCAGTGCATGATCAGCCACATGATCAGTGCATAATCAGTCACGTGACCAGTACATGATTGCTACCTGATCATTGCATGATCAGCCACGTGAGCAGTGCATGATAGCCACGTGAACAGTGCATGATCATTTACGTGACCTGTGCATGATCAGTCACGTGACCAGTATATGGTAGCTACGTGAACATTGCATGACCAGCCAGGTGAGAAGTGCATGATAGCCACCTGATGTGTGCATGATCAGTTACGTGAGCAGAATATGATCAGCCACGTGATCAGTGCAAGAGTGCCACGTGATCAGTGCATGATCAGTCACATGACAGGTGTGTGATAAGCCATGTGAACAGTGCATGTTCAGAAACGTGATTAGTGCATGATATCCACGTGATCAGTGCATGATCAGTTATGTGAACAGTGTATGATCAGCCACGTGAGCAGTGCATGATCAGCCACATGATCAGTGCATAATCAGTCACGTGACCAGTACATGGTAGCTGCGTGATCATTTCATGATCAGCCACGATAGCAGTGCATGATAGCCACGTGATCAGTGCATGATCAGCCACTTGATCAGTGCATGATCAATTACGTGATCAGTGCAAGATCAGTCACGTGACCAGTACATGGTAGCTACGTGATCATTGCATGATCAGCCACGTGATCAGTGCATGATAGCCACGTGATCAGTGCATGATAGCCACGTGATCAGTGCATGATAGCCACGTGATCAGTGCATGATCAGTCACGTGATACGTGTGTGATCAGCCACCTGATCCGTGCATGATATCCACGTGATCAGTGAATGATAGCCACGTGATCAGTGTATGATAACCACGTGATCAGTGCATGATCAGTCACGTGATACGTGTGTGATCAGCCACGTGATCAGTGCATGATGAGTCAGGTGATCAGTGCAGGATTAATTACGTGATCAGTGCATGATCAGTCACGTGACCAGTACATGGTTGCTACGTGATCATTGCATGATCAGCCACGTGAGCAGTGCATGATAGCCACGTGATCAGTGCGTGATCAGTCACGTGATCATTACATGATCAGTCCCGTGAACAGTGCATGATCATTTACGTGATCTGTGCATGATCAGTCACGTGACAAGTATATGGTAGCTACGTGAACATTGCATGACCAGCCAGGTGTGAAGTGCATTATAGCCACCTGATGTGTGCATGATCAGTTACGTGAGCAGAGTATGATCAGCCACCTGATCAGTGCATGAGTGCCACGTGATCAGTGCATGATCAGTCACGTGACAGGTGTGTGATAAGCCACGTGAACAGTGCATGTTCAACCACGTGGTCAGTGCATGATATCCACGTGATTAGTGCATGATCAGTTACATGAACAGTGTATGATCAGCCACGAGAGCAGTGCATGATCAGACACGTGAACAGTGTATGATCAAACACGTGATCAGTGCATGATATCCACGTGATCAGTGCATGATCAGTCTCGTGAACAGTGCATGATCAGTCACGTGATCAGTGTATGATCAGCCACGTGATCAGTGCATGATAGCCTCGTGATCTGTGCATGATGAGTCTCGTGAAGAGTGCATGATCAGTCACGTGATCAGTGTATGATCAGCCACTTGTTCAGTGCATGATCAATTACGTGATTAGTGCATGATCAGTCATGTGACCAGTACATGGTAGCTATGTGAACATTGTATGATCAGCCACGTAAGCAGTGCATGATAGACACGTGATCAGTGCATGATCAATCACGTGATCAGTACATGATCAGTCACGTGATCAGTGCATGATCAATTATGTTACCATTGCATGATCAGTCACGTGACCAGTACATGTAAGCTACGTGATCATTGCAGGATCAGCCACGTGAGCACTGCATGATAGACACGTGATCAGTGCATGATCAGCTACGTGAGCAATGTATGATCAGCCACGTCATCAGCGCATGATCAGACACGTGAACAGTGTATGATCAGCCACGTGATCAGTGCATGATACCTACGTGATCAGTTCATGATTAGTCACGTGATCTGTGCATGACAGGCACATAATCAGTGCATGATATCCACGTGATCAGTGAATTATAGACCCGTGATCAGTTCATGATTAGTCACGTAATCTGTGCATGACCAGGAACTTGAACAGTGTATGATCAGCCAAGTAATCAGGGCATTATAGCCACGTGATCAGTGCATGATCAGTCAAGTGATCAGTGCGTGAACAGTCACGTGATCAGTGCATGATGAGCCACGTGATCAGTGCTGGATCAATTACATGATCAGTGCATGATCAGTCAGGTGACCAGTACATGGTTGCTACGTGATCATTGCATGATCACCCACGTGAGGAGAGCATGATAGCCACGTGATCCGTGCATGATCAGTCACGTGATCAGTACATGATCAGTCACGGGAACAGTGCATGATCATTTACGTGATCTGTGCATGATCAGTCGCGTGACCAGTATATGGTAGCTACGTGATCATTCCATGACCAGACACGTGAGCAGTGCATGATCAGCCACATGATCAGTGAATGACCAGGCACATGATCAGTGTATGACCAGCCAAATGATCAGTGCATGATAGCCACGTGATCAGTGCATGATCAGTCATGTGATCAGTGCATGATCAGTCACGGTATCAGTGCATGATCAGCCAGGTGATCAGTGCATGATCTGTCACATGATTAGTGTATGATCATCCACGTGATCAGTGCATGGGCAGTCATGTGATCAGTGCATGATATAGACGTGATCAGTGCATGATCAGTCTCGTGATCAGTGCATGATAGCCACGTGATCAGTGCATGATCAGTCACCTGATGGGTGTATGATCATTCACGTGACCTGTACATGGTAGCTACATGATCATTGCATAATCAGCCACGTGAGTAGTGCACGATAGCCAGGTGATCACTGCATGATCAGTCACGTGATCAGTGCATGATCAGCCACGTGATCAGTGCATAATCAGCCAGGTGATCATTTCATAATAGCTATGTGATCAGTTCATGATTTGTCACGTGATCTGTGCATGACGAGGCAGGTGATCAGTGTATGATCAGCGACGTGATCAGTGCATGATCCGTCACCTAATGGGTGTATGATCAGTCACCTGACCGGTACATGGTAGCTACATGATCATTGCCTGATCAGCCACGTGAGTAGTGCATGATAGCCACGTGATCAGTGCATGATCAGCCACGTGATCAGTGCATGATGAGTCAGGTGATCAGTGCAGGATTAATTACGTGATCAGTGCATGATCAGTCACGTGACCAGTACATAGTTGCTACGTGATCATTGCATGATCAGCCACGTGAGCAGTGCATGATAGCCACGTGATCAGTGCGTGATCAGTCACGTGATCAGTACATGATCAGTCACGTGAACAGTGCATCATCATTTACGTGACCAGTACATGGTAGCTACGTGATCATTGCATGACCAGCCAGGTGAGCAGTGCATGATAGCCACCTGATGTGTGCATGATCAGTTACGTGAGCAGAGTATGATCAGCCACGTGATCAGTGCATGAGTGCCACGTGATCAGTGCATGATCAGTCACGTGACAGGTGTGTGATAAGCCACGTGAACAGTGCATGTTCAGCCACGTGATCAGTGCATGATATCCACGTGATCAGTGCATGATCAGTTACGTGAACAGTGTATGATCAGCCACGTGAGCAGTGCATGGTCAGACACGTGAACAGTGTATGATCAAACACGTGATCAGTGCATGATATCCACGTGATCAGTGCATGATCAGTCTCGTGAACAGTGCATGATAAGTCACCTGATCAGTGTATGATCAATTACGTGATCAGTGCATGATCACTCACGTGACCATTACATGGTAGCTACGTGATCATTTCATGATCAGCCACGTGAGCAGTGCATGATAGCCACGTGATCATTGCATGATCTGTGACATGATCAGTGTATGTTTATCCACGTGATCAGTGCATGGGCAGTAAGGTGATCAGTGCATGATACAGACGTGATCAGTGCAAGATCAGTCTCGTGTCAGTGTATGATCAACCACGTGATCAGTGCACGATAGCCAGGTAATGAGTGCACGATAGCCAGATGATCAGTGCATTATCAGTCACGTGATCAGTGTATGATCAGCCAAGTAATCAGTGCATGATTGCCAACTCATCACTGCATGATCAGTCACGTGATCAGTGCATGGTCAGTCACGTGATCAGTGCATGATCAGTCACGTGATCAGTGCATGATAGCCACATGATCAGTGCATGATCAGTTACGTGAGCAGTGTATGATCAGCCACGTGAACAGTGCATGCTCAGTCACATGATCAGGGCCTGCTGAGCTGCGTGATTACTGTCTGCTCATCTGCTTGACAATTGCCAGCTGAGCTGCATGATTCCTGCCTGTCATCTGCTTGACAATTGCCAGCTGTGCTGCGTAATTCCTGCCTGCTCAGCTGCTTGATTATTGTTAGCTGAGCAGCATGATTCCTCACAGCTGAGTTCCATGATTATTGCCTGCTGACTGTTTGATTCGTGCCTACTCAGCTCTTTGTTTATTGCCTCCAGAGGCACATGATCAGTGTATGATAGCAAACAGGATCAGCGCATGATCAGTCACATGATCAGTGCCATTAAGTCACGTGATCACTACATGATAGTCATGTGATCAGTCCATGCTCAGTCACGGTATCAGTGCATGATCAGCCACGTGATCAGTGCATGATCAGCCAGGTGATCATTTCATAATAGCTATGTGATCAGTTCATTATTTGTCACGTGATCTGTGCATGACCAGGCAGGTGATCAGTGTATGATCAGCCACGTGATCAGTGCATGATCCGTCACATGATTAGTGTATGATCATCCACGTGATCAGTGCATGGGCAGTCATGTGATCAGTGCATGATTAGACGTGATCAGTGCATTTTCAGTCTCGTGGTCAGTGCATGATAGCCACGTGATCAGTGCATGATCAGTCATGTGACAGGTGTGTGATAAGCCACGTGAACAGTGCATGTTCAACCACGTGATCAGTGCATGATATCCACGTGATTAGTGCATGATCAGTTACGTGATCAGTGTATGATCAGCCACGAGAGCAGTGCATGATCAGACACGTGATCAGTGTATGATCAAACACGTGATCAGTGCATGATCAGTCTCGTGAACAGTGCATGATCAGTCACGTGATCAGTGTATGATCAGCCACGTGATCAGTGCATGATAGCTTCGTGATCTGTGCATGATGAGTCTCGTGAAGAGTGCATGATCAGTCACGTGATCAGTGTATGATCAGCCAATTGATCAGTGCATGATCAATTACGTGATCAGTGCATGATCAGTCATGTGACCAGTACATGGTAGCTATGTGAACATTGTATGATCAGCCACGTAAGCAGTGCATGATAGACACGTGATCAGTGCATGATCAATCACGTGATCAGTACATGATCAGTCACGTGATCAGTGCATGATCAATTATGTTACCATTGCATGATCAGTCACGTGACCAGTACATGTAAGCTACGTGATCAGTGCATGATCAGCCACGTGATCAGTGCATGATAGCCACGTGATCAGTGCATGATCAGCCACGTGATCAGTGCATGATCAGCCACGTGATCAGTGCATGATCAGCCACGTGATCAGTGCATGATCAGCCACGTGATCAGTGCATGATACCACGTGATCAGTGCATGATCAGTCACGTGATCAGTGCATGATCAGCCACGTGATCAGTGCATGATAGCCACGTGATCAGTGCATGATAGCCCGTGATCAGTGCATGATCAGTCACGTGATCAGTGCATGATCAGCCACGTGATCAGTGCATGATCAGCCACGTGATCAGTGCATGATAGCCACGTGATCAGTGCATGATCAGTCACGTGATCAGTGCATGATCAGCCACGTGATCAGTGCATGATCAGTGCATGATCAATTACGTGATCAGTGCATGATCAGTCACGTGACCAGTATATGGTTGCTACGTGATCATTGCATGATCAGCCACATGAGCCGTGCATGATAGCCACGTGATCAGTGCATGATCAGCCACGTGATCAGTGCATGATCAGTCACGTGATCAGTGCATGATCAGTCACGTGATCAGTGCATGATCAGCCACGTGATCAGTGCATGTCAGTCATGTAGTCAGTGCATGATAGCCCGTGATCAGTGCATGATCAGTCCCGTGATCAGTGCATGATCAGCCACGTGATCAGTGCATGATAGCCACGTGATCAGTGCATGATCAGTCACGTGATCAGTGCATGATCAGTCACGTGATCAGTGTGTGATCAGCCACGTGAACAGTGCATGCTCAGTCACGTGATCAGGGCCTGCTGAGCTGCGTGATTACTGTCTGCTCATCTGCTTGACAATTGCCAGCTGAGCTGCACGATTCCTGCCTGTCATCTGCTTGACAATTGCCACCTGTGCTGCGTAATTCCTGCCTGCTCATCTGCTTGATTATTGCCAGCTGAGCAGCATGATTTCTCAGAGCTGAGTTCCATGATTATTGCCTGCTGACTGATTCCTGCCTACTCAGCTCTTTGTTCATTGCCTCCAGAGGCACATGATCAGTGTATGATACCAAACATGATCAGCGCATGATCAGTCACATGATCAGTGCATGATAAGCCACGTGATCAGTGCATGATCAGTCATGTGATCAGTGCATGATCAGTCACGTGATCAGTGCATGGTAGCTGCGTGATCAGTGCATGATCAGCCACGTGATCAGTGCATGATAGCCACGTGATCAGTGCATGATCAGTCACGTGATCAGTGCATGATCAGTCACGTGATCAGTGCATGATCAGTCACGTGATCAGTGCATGATCAGTCACGTGATCAGTGCATGGTAGCTACGTGATCAGTGCATGATCAGCCACGTGATCAGTGCATGATAGCCACGTGATCAGTGCATGATCAGCCACGTGATCAGTGCATGATCAGTCACGTGATCAGTGCATGATCAGCCACGTGATCAGTGCATGATCAGCCACGTGATCAGTGCATGATAGCCACGTGATCAGTGCATGATCAGTCACGTGATCAGTGCATGATCAGCCACGTGATCAGTGCATGATATCAGTGCATGATCAGCCACGTGATCAGTGCATGATCAGTCACGTGATCAGTGCATGATCAGCCACGTGATCAGTGCATGATCAGTCACGTGATCAGTGCATGATAGCCACGTGATCAGTGCATGATCAGCCACGTGATCAGTGCATGATAGCCACGTGATCAGTGCATGATCAGTCACGTGATCAGTGTGTGATCAGCCACGTGATCAGTGCATGATATCAGTGCATGATCAGCCACGTGATCAGTGCATGATCAGTCACGTGATCAGTACATGGTAGCTACGTGATCAGTGCATGATCAGCCACGTGATCAGTGCATGATAGCCACGTGATCAGTGCATGATCAGTCACGTGATACATGTGTGATCAGCCACGTGATCAGTGCATGATATCCACGTGATCAGTGCATGATAGCCACGTGATCAGTGCATGATTAGTCACGTGATCAGTGCATGATCAGTCACGTGATACGTGTGTGATCAGCCACGTGATCAGTGCATGATGAGCCACGTGATCAGTGCAGGATCAATTACGTGATCAGTGCATGATCAGTCACGTGACCAGTACATGGTTGCTACGTGATCGTTGCATGATCAGCCACGTGAGCAGTGCATGATAGCCACGTGATCAGTGCATGATCAGTCACGTGATCAGTACATGATCAGTCACGGAACAGTGCATGATCATTTACGTGATCTGTGCATGATCAGTCACGTGACCAGTATATGGTAGCTTCGTGATCATTCCATGACGAGCCACGTGAGCAGTGCATGATAGCCACGTGATGTGTGCATGATCAGTTACGTGAGCAGTGTATGATCAGCCACGTGATCAGTGCATGAGTGCCACGTGATCAGTGCATGATATGTCACGTGACAGTGTGTGATCAGCCACGTGATCAGTGCATGGTCAGACACGTGAACAGTGTATGATCAGCCACGTGATCAGTGCATGATATCCAAGTGATCAGTGCATGATCAATCACGTGATCAGTGTATGATCAGCCACGTGAACAGTGCATGCTCAGTCACGTGATCAGGGCCTGCTGAGCTGCGTGATTACTGTCTGCTCATCTGCTTGACATTGCCAGCTGAGCTGCACGATTCCTGCCTGTCATCTGCTTGACAATTGCCAGCTGTGCTGCGTAATTCCTGCCTGCTCAGCTGCTTGATTATTGCCAGCTGAGCAGCATGATTCCTCACAGCTGAGTTCCATGATTATTGCCTGCTGACTGTTTGATTCGTGCCTACTCAGCTCTTTGTTTATTGCCTCCAGAGGCACATGATCAGTGTATGATAGCAAACATGATCAGCGCATGATCAGTCACATGATCAGCGCCATTAAGTCACGTGATCACTACATGATAGTCATGTGATCAGTCCATGCTCAGTCACGGTATCAGTGCATGATCAGCCACGTGATCAGTGCATGATCAGTCATGTATCAGTGCATGATAGTGCCGTGATCAGTGCATGATCAGTCACGTGATCAGTGCATGATCAGCCACGTGATCAGTGCATGATAGCTACGTGATCAGTGCATGATCAGCCACGTGATCAGTGCATGATCAGTCACGTGATCAGTGTATGATCATCCACGTGATCAGTGCATGATCAGTCACGTGATCAGTGCATGATATAGACGTGATCAGTGCATGATCAGTCACGTGATCAGTGCATGATAGCCACGTGATCAGTGCATGATCAGTCACGTGATCAGTGCATGATCAGTCACGTGACCAGTACATGGTAGCTACGTGATCAGTGCATGATCAGCCACGTGATCAGTGCATGATAGCCACGTGATCAGTGCATGATCAGTCACGTGATCAGTGCATGATCAGTCACGTGATCAGTGCATGATAGCCACGTGATCAGTGCATGATCAGCCACGTGATCAGTGCATGATAGCCACGTGATCAGTGCATGATCAGTCACGTGATCAGTGTATGATCAGCCACGTGATCAGTGCATGATGCCACGTGATCAGTGCATGATAGTCACGTGATCAGTGCATGATCAGCCACGTGATCAGTGCATGATCAGCCACGTGATCAGTGCATGATAGCCACGTGATCAGTGCATGATCAGTCACGTGATCAGTGCATGATCAGCCACGTGATCAGTGCATGATCAGTCACGTGATCAGTGCATGATCAGCCACGTGATCAGTGCATGATATCCACGTGATCAGTGCATGATCAGTCACGTGATCAGTGCATGATCAGTCACGTGATCAGTGCATGATCAGCCACGTGATCAGTGCATGATAGCCACGTGATCAGTGCATGATCAGTCACGTGATCAGTGCATGATCAGTCACGTGATCAGTGCATGATCAGCCACGTGATCAGTGCATGATCAATCACGTGATCAGTGCATGATCAGTCACGTGACAGGTGTTGATCAGCCACGTGATCAGTGCATGATAGCCACGTGATCAGTGCATGATCAGTTACGTGATCAGTGCATGATCAGCCACGTGATCAGTGCATGATCAGACACGTGATCAGTGCATGATCAGCCACGTGATCAGTGCATGATATCCACGTGATCAGTGCATGATCAATCACGTGATCAGTGCATGATCAGTCACGTGATCAGTGCATGATCAGCCACGTGATCAGTGCATGTCAGTCATGTGTCAGTGCATGATATCGCCGTGATCAGTGCATGATCAGTCCCGTGATCAGTGCATGATCAGCCACGTGATCAGTGCATGATAGCCACGTGATCAGTGCATGATCAGTCACGTGATCAGTGCATGATCAGTCACGTGATCAGTGCATGATCAGTCACGTGATCAGTGCATGATAGCTACGTGATCAGTGCATGATCAGCCACGTGATCAGTGCATGATCAGTCACGTGATCAGTGCATGATCAGCCACGTGATCAGTGCATGATCAGCCACGTGATCAGTGCATGATAGCCACGTGATCAGTGCATGATCAGTCACGTGATCAGTGCATGATCAGCCACGTGATCAGTGCATGATATCAGTGCATGATAGCCACGTGATCAGTGCATGATCAGCCACGTGATCAGTGCATGATCAGTCACGTGATCAGTGCATGATCAGCCACGTGATCAGTGCATGATCAGTCACGTGATCAGTACATGATAGCTACGTGATCAGTGCATGATCAGCCACGTGATCAGTGCATGATAGCCACGTGATCAGTGCATGATCAGTCACGTGATCAGTGCATGATCAGCCACGTGATCAGTGCATGATATCAGTGCATGATCAGCACGTGATCAGTGCATGATCAGTCACGTGACCAGTACATGGTAGCTACGTGATCAGTGCATGATCAGCCACGTGATCAGTGCATGATAGCCACGTGATCAGTGCATGATCAGTCACGTGATCATGTGTGATCAGCCACGTGATCAGTGCATGATATCCACGTGATCAGTGCATGATAGCCACGTGATCAGTGCATGATCAGTCACGTGATCAGTGCATGATCAGTCACGTGATACGTGTGTGATCAGCCACGTGATCAGTGCATGATGAGCCACGTGATCAGTGCATGATCAATTACGTGATCAGTGCATGATCAGTCACGTGACCAGTACATGGTTGCTACGTGATCGTTGCATGATCAGCCACGTGATCAGTGCATGATAGCCACGTGATCAGTGCATGATCAGTCACGTGATCAGTGCATGATCAGTCACGTGATCAGTGCATGATCATTTACGTGATCAGTGCATGATCAGTCACGTGACCAGTATATGGTAGCTACGTGATCATTGCATGATCAGCCACGTGAGCAGTGCATGATAGCCACGTGATCAGTGCATGATCAGTTACGTGATCAGTGTATGATCAGCCACGTGATCAGTGCATGAGTGCCACGTGATCAGTGCATGATCAGACGTGATCAGTGCATGATCAGTCACGTGATCAGTGCATGATCAGCCACGTGATCAGTGCATGATAGCCACGTGATCAGTGCATGATAGCCAGTGATCAGTGCATGATCAGTCACGTGATCAGTGCATGATCAGTCACGTGATCAGTGCATGATCAGCCACGTGATCAGTGCATGATAGCCACGTGATCAGTGCATGATCAGTTACGTGATCAGTGTATGATCAGCCACGTGATCAGTGCATGGTCAGACACGTGATCAGTGTATGATCAGCCACGTGATCAGTGCATGATATCCAAGTGATCAGTGCATGATCAATCACGTGATCAGTGTATGATCAGCCACGTGAACAGTGCATGCTCAGTCACGTGATCAGTGCCTGCTGAGCTGCGTGATTACTGTCTGCTCATCTGCTTGACAATTGCCAGCTGAGCTGCACGATTCCTGCCTGTCATCTGCTTGACAATTGCCAGCTGTGCTGCGTAATTCCTGCCTGCTCAGCTGCTTGATTATTGCCAGCTGAGCAGCATGATTCCTCACAGCTGAGTTCCATGATTATTGCCTGCTGACTGTTTGATTCGTGCCTACTCAGCTCTTTGTTTATTGCCTCCAGAGGCACATGATCAGTGTATGATAGCAAACATGATCAGCGCATGATCAGTCACATGATCAGCGCCATTAAGTCACGTGATCACTACATGATAGTCATGTGATCAGTCCATGCTCAGTCACGGTATCAGTGCATGATCAGCCACGTGATCAGTGCATGATCAGCCACGTGATCAGTGCATGATAGCCATGTGATCAGTGCATGATCAGTCACGTGATCAGTGCATGATCAGTCACGTGATCAGTGCATGATCAGCCACGTGATCAGTGCATGATCAGTCACGTGATGGGTGTATGATCAGTCACGTGACCAGTACATGGTAGCTACATGATCAGTGCATGATCAGCCACGTGATAGTGCATGATAGCCACGTGATCAGTGCATGATCAGCCACGTGATCAGTGCATGATCAGTCACGTGATCAGTGCATGATAGCCACGTGATCAGTGCATGATCAGTCACGTGATCAGTGCATGATCAGTCACGTGATCAGTGCATGATCATTTACGTGATCAGTGCATGATCAGTCACGTGACCAGTATATGGTAGCTTCGTGATCATTCCATGACGAGCCACGTGAGCAGTGCATGATAGCCACGTGATGTGTGCATGATCAGTTACGTGAGCAGAGTATGATCAGCCACGTGATCAGTGCATGAGTGCCACGTGATCAGTGCATGATATGTCACGTGACAGGTGTGTGATCAGCCACGTGAACAGTGCATGTTCAGCCACGTATTCAGTGCATGATAGCCACGTGATCAGTGCATGATCAGGGACGTGAGCAGTGTATGATCAGCCACGTGATCAGTGCATGGTCAGACACGTGAACAGTATATGATCAGCCACGTGATCAGTGCATGATATCCAAGTGATCAGAGCATGATCAATCACGTGATCAGTGTATGATCAGCCACGTGAACAGTGCATGCTCAGTCACGTGATCAGGGCCTGCTGAGCTGCGTGATTACTGTCTGCTCATCTTCTTGACAATTGCCAGCTGAGCTGCACGATTCCTGCCTGTCATCTGCTTGACAATTGCCAGCTGTGCTGCGTAATTCTTGCCTGCTCAGCTGCTTGATTATTGCCAGGTGAGCAGCATGATTCCTCACAGCTGAGTTCCATGATTATTGCCTGCTGACTGTTTGATTCGTGCCTACTCAGCTCTTTGTTTATTGCCTCCAGAGGCACATGATCAGTGTATGATAGCAAACATGATCAGTGCATGATCAGTCACATGATCAGCGCCATTAAGTCACGTGATCACTACACGATAGTCATGTGATCAGTCCATGCTCAGTCACGGTATCAGTGCATGATCAGCCACGTGATCAGTGCATGATCTGTCACAGGATTAGTGTATGATCATCCACGTGATCAGTGCATGGGCAGTCATGTGATCAGTGCATGATATAGACGTGATCAGTGCATGATCAGTCACGTGATCAGTGCATGATAGCCACGTGATCAGTGCATGATCAGTCACCTGATGGGTGTATGATCATTCACGTGACCTGTACATGGTAGCTACATGATCATTGCATGATCAGCCACGTGAGTAGTGCATGATAGCCACGTGATCAGTGCATGATCAGTCACGTGATCAGTGCATGATCAGTCATGTGACCAGTACATGGTAGCTGCGTGATCATGCATGATCAGCCACGTGAGCAGTGCATGATAGCCACGTGATCAGTGCATGATCAGTCACGTGATCAGTGTATGATCAGCCACGTGATCAGTGCATGAGTGCCACGTGATCAGTGCATGATATGTCACGTGACAGTGTGTGATCAGCCACGTGATCAGTGCATGATCAGCCACGTGATCAGTGCATGATAGCCACGTGATCAGTGCATGATCAGTTACGTGATCAGTGTATGATCAGCCACGTGATCAGTGCATGGTCAGACACGTGATCAGTGTATGATCAGCCACGTGATCAGTGCATGATATCCACGTGATCAGTGCATGATCATCACGTGATCAGTGTATGATCAGCCACGTGAACAGTGCATGCTCAGTCACGTGATCAGGGCCTGCTGAGCTGCGTGATTACTGTCTGCTCATCTGCTTGACAATTGCCAGCTGAGCTGCATGATTCCTGCCTGTCATCTGCTTGACAATTGCCAGCTGTGCTGCGTAATTCCTGCCTGCTCAGCTGCTTGATTATTGCCAGCTGAGCAGCATGATTCCTCACAGCTGAGTTCCATGATTATTGCCTGCTGACTGTTTGATTCGTGCCTACTCAGCTCTTTGTTTATTGCCTCCAGAGGCACATGATCAGTGTATGATAGCAAACATGATCAGCGCATGATCAGTCACATGATCAGTGCCATTAAGTCACGTGATCACTACATGATAGTCATGTGATCAGTCCATGCTCAGTCACGGTATCAGTGCATGATCAGCCACGTGATCAGTGCATGATCAGCCACGTGATCAGTGCATGATAGCCACGTGATCAGTGCATGATCAGTCACGTGATCAGTGCATGATCAGTCACGTGATCAGTGCATGATCAGCCACGTGATCAGTGCATGATCAGTCACCTGATGGGTGTATGATCAGTCACGTGACAGTACATGGTAGCTACATGATCATTGCATGATCAGCCACGTGAGTAGTGCATGATAGCCACGTGATCAGTGCATGATCAGCCACGTGATCAGTGCATGATCAGTCACGTGATCAGTGCATGATCAATTACGTGATCAGTGCATGATCAGTCACGTGATCAGTACATAGTTGCTACGTGATCAGTGCATGATCAGCCACGTGATCAGTGCATGATAGCCACGTGATCAGTGCATGATCAGTCACGTGATCAGTGCATGATCAGTCACGTGATCAGTGCATGATCAGTCACGTGATCAGTGCATGATCAGTCACGTGATCAGTGCATGGCAGCTACGTGATCAGTGCATGATCAGCCACGTGATCAGTGCATGATAGCCACGTGATCAGTGCATGATCAGTCACGTGATCAGTGCATGATCAGCCACGTGATCAGTGCATGAGTGCCACGTGATCAGTGCATGATCAGTCACGTGACAGTGCATGATCAGCCACGTGATCAGTGCATGATCAGCCACGTGATCAGTGCATGATAGCCACGTGATCAGTGCATGATCAGTCACGTGATCAGTGCATGATCAGTCACGTGATCAGTGCATGATCAGTCACGTGATCAGTGCATGATCAGTCACGTGATCAGTGCATGATAGCTACGTGATCAGTGCATGATCAGCCACGTGATCAGTGCATGATAGCCACGTGATCAGTGCATGATCAGTCACGTGATCAGTGCATGATCAGCCACGTGATCAGTGCATGATCAGTCACGTGATCAGTGCATGATCAGACGTGATCAGTGCATGATCAGTCACGTGATCAGTGCATGATCAGCCACGTGATCAGTGCATGATAGCCACGTGATCAGTGCATGATAGCCAGTGATCAGTGCATGATCAGTCACGTGATCAGTGCATGATCAGCCACGTGATCAGTGCATGATAGCCACTGATCAGTGCATGATCAGTCACGTGATCAGTGCATGATCAGTCACGTGATCAGTGCATGATCAGTCACGTGATCAGTGCATGATAGCCACGTGATCAGTGCATGATCAGTCACGTGATCAGTGCATGATCAGCCACGTGATCAGTGCATGATGCCACGTGATCAGTGCATGATCACACGTGATCAGTGCATGATCAGTCACGTGATCAGTGCATGATCAGCCACGTGATCAGTGCATGATAGCCACGTGATCAGTGCATGATAGCCAGTGATCAGTGCATGATCAGTCACGTGATCAGTGTATGATCAGCCACGTGATCAGTGCATGATTGCCACGTGATCAGTGCATGATCAGTCACGTGATCAGTGCATGATCAGTCACGTGATCAGTGCATGATCAGCCACGTGATCAGTGCATGATAGCCACGTGATCAGTGCATGATCAGTTACGTGAGCAGTGTATGATCAGCCTCGTGATCAGTGCACGGTCAGACACGTGAACAGTGTATGATCTGCCACGTGATCAGTGCATGATATCCAAGTGATCAGTGCATGATCAATCACGTGATCAGTGTATGATCAGCCACGTGAACAGTGCATGCTCAGTCACGTGATCAGGGCCTGCTGAGCTGCGTGATTACTGTCTGCGCATCTGCTTGACAATTGCCAGCTGAGCTGCACGATTCCTGCCTGTCATCTGCTTGACAATTGCCAGCTGTGCTGCGTAATTCCTGCCTGCTCAGCTGCTTGATTATTGCCAGCTGAGCAGCATGATTCCTCACAGCTGAGTTCCATGATTATTGCCTGCTGACTGTTTGATTCGTGCCTACTCAGCTCTTTGTTTATTGCCTCCAGAGGCACATGATCAGTGTATGATAGCAAACATGATCAGCGCATGGTCAGTCACATGATCAGCACCATTAAGTCACGTGATCACTACATGATAGTCCTGTGATCAGTTCATGCTCAGTCACGTTATCAGTTCATGATCATCCACGTGATCAGTGCATGTGGAGTCATGTAGTCAATGCATGATAGTGCCGTGATCAGTGCACGATCAGTCACGTGATGAGTGCATGATCAGCCACGTGATCAGTGCATGATAGCTACGTGATCAGTGCATGATCAGCCAGTGATCAGTGCATGATCTGTCACATGATTAGTGCATGATCATCCACGTGATCAGTGCATGAGCAGTCATGTGATCAGTGCATAATATAGACGTGATCAGTGCATGATCAGTCACGTGATCAGTGCATGATAGCCACGTGATCAGTGCATGATCAGTCATCTGACGGGTGTATGATCATTCACGTGACCAGTACATGATAGCTACATGATCATTGCATAATCAGCCACGTGAGTAGTGCACGATAGCCACGTGACCACTGCATGATCAGTCACGTGATCAGTGCATGATCAGTCATGTGACCAGTACATGGTAGTTGCGTGATCATCGCATGATCAGCCACGTGAGCAGTGCATGATAGCCACGTGATGTGTGCATGATGAGTTTCGTGAGCAGTGTATGATCAGCCACGTGATCAGTGCATGAGTTCCAGGTGATCAGTGCATGATATGTCACCTGACAGGTGTGTGATCAGTCACGTGATCACTGCATGTTCAGCCACGTATTCAGTGCACGATAGCCACGTGATCAGTGCATGATCAGTTACGTGAGCAGTGTATGATCAGCCTCGTGATCAGTGCATGGTCAGACACGTGAACAGTGTATGATCAGCCACGTGATCAGTGCATGATATCCAATTGATCAGTGCATGATCAATCACGTGATCAGTGTATGATCAGCCACGTGAACAGTGCATGCTCAGTCACGTGATCAGGGCCTGCTGAGCTGCGTGATTACTGTCTGCTCATCTGCTGGACATTGCCAGCTGAGCTGCACGATTCCTGCCTGTCATCTGCTTGACAATTGCCAGCTGTGCTGCGTAATTCCTGCCTGCTCAGCTGCTTGATTATTGCCAGCTGAGCAGCATGATTCCTCACAGCTGAGTTCCATGATTATTGCCTGCTGACTGTTTGATTCGTGCCTACTCAGCTCTTTGTTTATTGCCTCCAGAGGCACATGATCAGTGTATGATAGCAAACATGATCAGCGCATGGTCAGTCACATGATCAGCGCCATTACGTCACGTGATCACTACATGATAGTCATGTGATCAGTCCATGCTCAGTCACGGTATCAGTTCATGATCATCCACGTGATCAGTGCATGATGAGTCATGTAGTCAATGCATGATAGTGCCGTGATCAGTGCACGATCAGTCCCGTGATGAGTGCATGATCAGCCAAGTGATCAGTGCAAGATAGCTACGTGATCAGTGCATGATCAGCCAGGTGATCAGTGCATGATCTGTCACATGATTAGTGTATGATCATCCACGTGATCAGTGCATGGGCAGTCATGTGATCAGTGCATAATATAGACGTGATCAGTGCATGATCAGTCTCGTGATCAGTGCATGATCAGCCACGTGATCAGTGCATGATCAGTCACCTGATCGGTGCATGATCATTCACGTGACCTGTACATGGTAGCTACGTGATCATTGCATAATCAGCCACGTGAGTAGTGCACGATAGCCACGTGATCACTGCATGATCAGTCACGTGATCAGTGCATGATCAGTCATGTGACCAGTACATGGTAGCTGCGTGATCATGCATGATCAGCCACGTGAGCAGTGCATGATAGCCACGTGATGTGTGCATGATGAGTTACGTGAGCAGAGTATGATCAGCCACGTGATCAGTGCATGATGCCACGTGATCAGTGCATGATATGTCACGTGACAGGTGTGTGATCAGCCACGTGAACAGTGCATGTTCAGCCACGTGCTCAGTGCATGATAGCCACGTGATTAGTGCATGATCAGTTACGTGAACAGTGTATGACCAGCCACGAGAGCAGTGCATGATCAGACACGTGAACAGTGTATGATCAAACACGTGATCAGTGCATGATATCCACGTGATCAGTGCATGATCAGTCTCGTGAACAGTGCATGATCAGTCACGTGATCAGTGTATGATCAGCCACGTGATCAGTGCATGATAGCCTCGTGATCTGTGCATGATGAGTCTCGTGAAGAGTGCATGATCAGTCACGTGATCAGTGTATGATCAGCCAATTGATCAGTGCATGATCAATTACGTGATCAGTGCATGATCAGTCATGTGACCAGTACATGGTAGCTATGTGAACATTGTATGATCAGCCACGTAAGCAGTGCATGATAGACACGTGATCAGTGCATGATCAATCACGTGATCAGTACATGATCAGTCACGTGATCAGTGCATGATCAATTACGTGATCATTGCATGATCAGTCACGTGACCAGTACATGTAGCTACGTGATCATTGCAGGATCAGCCACGTGAGCACTGCATGATAGACACGTGATTAGTGCATGATCAGCTACGTGATCAGTGCATGATCAGCCACGTCATCAGCGCATGATCAGACACGTGAACAGTGTATGATCAGCCACGTGATCAGTGCATGATACCTACGTGATCAGTTCATGATTAGTCACGTGATCTGTGCATGACAGGCACGTAATCAGTGCATGATATCCACGTGATCAGTGAATTATAGACCCGTGATCAGTTCATGATTAGTCACGTAATCTGTGCATGACCAGGAACTTGAACAGTGCATGATCAGCCAAGTAATCAGGGCATTATAGCCACGTGATCAGTGCATGATCAGTCAAGTGATCAGTGCGTGAACAGTCACGTGATCAGTGCATGATGAGCCACGTGATCAGTGCTGGATCGATTACATGATCAGTGCATGATCAGTCAGGTGACCAGTACATGGTTGCTACGTGATCATTGCATGATCACCCACGTGAGGAGAGCATGATAGCCACGTGATCCGTGCATGATCAGTCACGTGATCAGTACATGATCAGTCACGGGAACAGTGCATGATCATTTACGTGATCTGTGCATGATCAGTCGCGTGAACAGTATATGGTAGCTACGTGATCATTGCATGACCAGACACGTGAGCAGTGCATGATCAGCCACATGATCAGTGAATGACCAGGCACATGATCAGTGTATGACCAGCCAAATGATCAGTGCATGATAGCCACGTGATCAGTGCATGATCAGTCATGTGATCAGTGCATGGTCAGTCACGTGATCAGTGCATGATCATGTACGTGATCAGTGCATGTGGAGTCATGTAGTCAATGCATGATAGGGCCGCAATCAGTGCACGATCAGTCCCGTGATGAGTGTATGATCAGCCAAGTGACCAGTGCAAGATAGCTACGTGATCAGTGCCTGATCAGTCACATGATCAGTGCATGATCAGCCACGTCATCAGTGCATGATAACCACGTGAGCAGTGCATGCGCAATCACGTGATATGTGCATGAGAGCCACGTGATCAGTGCATGATCAGTCACGTGATAGGTGTGTGATCAGCCATGTGAACAGTGCATGCTCAGTCACGTGATCAGGGCCTGCTGAGCTGCGTGATTACTGTCTGCTCATCTGCTTGACAATTTCCAGCTGAGCTGCACGATTCCTGCCTGTCATCTCCTTGACAATTGCCACCTCTGCTGCGTAATTCCTGCCTGTTCATCTACTTGATTATTGCCAGCTGAGCAGCATGATTTCTCAGAGCTGAGTTCCATGATTATAGCCTGCTGACTGATTCCTGCCTACTCAGCTCTATGTCATTGCCTTCAGAGGCACATGATCAGTGTGTGCCACCAAACATGATCAGCACATGATCAGTCACATGATCAATGCATGATAAGCCAGGTGATCAGTGCATGATCAATTATGTGATCAGTGCATGATCAGTCATGTGACCAGTACATGGTAGCTGCGTTACCATTGCATGATCAGCCACGTGAGCAGTGCATGATAGCCACGTGATCAGTGCTTGATCAGTCACGTGATCTGTGCATGATCAGTCACGTGATCTGTGCATGATCAGTCACGTGATCAGTGCATGATCAATTACCTGATCAGTGCATGATCAGTCACGTGACCAGTGCATGGTAGCTACGTGATCATTGCATGATCAGCCACGTGAGCAGTGCATGATAGCCACGTGATCAGTGCATGTTCAGCCACGTGATCAGTGCATGATCAGTCACGTGACCAGTGCATGATCAGCCACGTGATCAGTGCATGATCAGCCACGTGAATTGTGCATGATAGCCACGTGATCAGTGCATGATCAGTCACATGATACGTGTGTGATCAGCCACGTGACCAGTGCATGATATCAGTGCATGATAGCCACGTGATCAGTGCATGATCAGTCACGTGATCAGTGCATGATCAGCCACGTGATCAGTGCATGATCAGCCACGTGATCAGTGCATGATCAGTCACGTGATCAGTGCATGATCAGCCACGTGATCAGTGCATGATCAGTCACGTGACCAGTACATGGTAGCTACGTGATCATTGCATGATCAGCCACGTGATCTGTCCATGATAGCCAAGTGATCAGTGCATGATCAGTCTCGTGATACGTGTGTCATCAGCCACGTGACCAGTGCATGATATCAGTGCATGATCAGCAACGTGATCAGTGCATGATCAGTCACGAGACCAGTACATGGTAGCTACGTGATCATTGCATGATCAGCCACGTGATCTGTGCATGACAGCCACGTGATTAGTGCATGATCAGTCACGTGATACATGTGTGATCAGCCACGTGATCAGTGCATGATATCCACGTGATCAGTGCAGGATAGCCACGTGATCACTTCATGATTAGTCACGTGATCTGTACATGATCAGTCACGTGATACGTGTCTGATCAGCCACCGGATCAGCGTGATGAGCCATGTGATCAGTACAGGATCAATTACGTGATCAGTGCATGATCAGTCACGAGACCAGTACATGGTTGCTACGTGATCGTTGCATGATCAGCCACGTGAGCAGAGCATGATAGCCACGTGATCAGTGCATTATCAATCACATGATCAGTACATGATCAGTCACGTGAAGAGTGCATGATCATTTACGTGATCTGTGCATGATCAGTCACTTGACCAGTATATGGTAGCTTCGTGATCATTCCATGAAGAACCACGTGAGCAGTGCCTGATAGTCACGTGATGTGTGCATGATGAGTTACGTGAGCAGAGTATGATCAGCCACGTGATCAGTGCATGAGTGCCACGTGATCAGTGCATGATATGTCACGTGACAGGTGTGTGATCAGCCACGTGATCAGTGCATGTTCAGCCACGTATTCAGTGCACGATAGCCACGTGATCAGTGCATGATCAGTTACGTGAGCACTGTATGATCAGCCTCGTGATCAGTGCATGGTCAGACACGTGAACAGTGTATGATCAGCCACATGATCAGTGCATGGTCAGACACGTGAACAGTGTATGATCAGCCACGTGATCAGTGCATGATATCCAAGTGATCAGTGCATGATCAATCACGTGATCAGTGTATGATCAGCCACGTGATCAGTGCATGTTCAGCCACGTATTCAGTGCACGATAGCCACGTGATCAGTGCATGATCAATCACGTGATCAGTGTATGATCAGCCACGTGAACAGTGCATGCTCAGTCACGTGATCAGGGCCTGCTGAGCTGCGTGATTACTGTCTGCTCATCTACTTGACATTGCCAGCTAAGCTGCACGATTCCTGCCTGTCATCTGCTTGACAATTGTCAGCTGTGCTGTGTAATTCCTGCCTGCTCAGCTGCTTGATTATTGCCAGCTGAGCAGCATGATTCCTCACAGCTGAGTTCCATGATTATTGCCTGCTGACTGTATGATTCGTGCCTACTCAGCTCTTTGTTTATTGCCTCCAGAGGCACATGATCAGTGTATGATAGCAAAAATGATCAGCGCAAGGTCAGTCACATGATCAGCGCCATTAAGTCACGTGATCACTACATGATAGTCATGTGATCAGTCCATGCTCAGTCACGGTATCAGTTCATGATCATCCACGTGATCAGTGCATGATATCCACGTGATCAGTGCATGATCAGTTACGTGAACAGTGTATGATCAGCCACGTGAGCAGTGCATGGTGAGACACGTGAACAGCGTATGATCAAACACGTGATCAGTGCATGATATCCAAGTGATCAGTGCATGATCAATCACGTGATCAGTGCATGGTCAGTCACGTGATCAGTGCATGATCATCCACGTGATCAGTGCATGTGGAGTCATGTAGTCAGTGCATGATAGCGCCGTGATCAGTGCACGATCAGTCCCGTGATGAGTGTATGATCAGCCAAGTGATCAGTGCAAGATAGCCACGTGATCAGTTCATGATCAGTCAAGCTGATACTTGTGTGATCAGCCACGTGATCAGTGCTTGATATCCACGTGATCAGTGCAGGATAGCCACGTGATCACTTCATGATTATTCACGTGATCTGTACATGATCATTCACGTGAACAGTGCATGATCAGTCATGTGATCAGTGTATGACCAGCCAAGTGATCAGTGCATGATAGCCACGTGATCAGTGCATGATCAATCACGTGATCAGTGCATGATCAGTCACGTGATCAGTGTATGATCAGCCACGTGATCAGTGCATGATCAGCCAAATGATAAGTGCATGACCAATTATGTGATCAGTGCATGATCAGCCACGTGATGAGTGCATGATCAGTCACGTGATCAGTACATGATCAGTCACGTGACCAGTATATGGTAGCTACGTGATCATTCCATGAGGAGCCACGTGAGCAGTGCATGATAGAAACGTGATGTGTGCATGATGTGTTACGTGAGCAGAGTATGATCAGCCACCTGATCAGTGCATGAGTGCCAAGTGATCAGTGCATGATATGTCATGTGACAGGTGTGTGATCAGCCACGTGAACAGTGCATATTCAGCCACGTATTCAGTGCATGATAGCCACGTGATCAGTGCATGATCAGTTACCTGAGCAGTGTATGATCAGGCACGTGATCAGTGCATGGTCAGACATGTGAACAGTGTATGATCAGCCACGTGATCAGTGCATGATATCCAAGTGATCAGTGCATGATCAATCACGTGATAGGTGGGTGGTCAGCTACGTGAACAGTGCATGCTCAGTCACGTGATCAGGGCCTGCTGAGCTGCGTGATTACTGTCTGCTCATCTGCTTGACAATTGCCAGCTGTGCTGCGTAATTACTGCCTGCTCAGCTGCTTGATTATTGCCAGCTGAGCAGCATGATTCCTCACAGCTGAGTTCCATGATTATTGCCTGCTGACTGTTTGATTCGTGCCTACTCAGCTTTTTGTTTATTGCCTCCAGAGGCACATGATCAGTGTATGATAGCAAACATGATCAGCGCATGATCACTCACATGATCAGCGCCATTAAGTCACGTGATCACTACATGATAGTCATGTGATCAGTCCATGCTCAGTCACGGTATCAGTGCATGATCAGCCAGGTGATCAGTGCATGATCTGTCACATGATTAGTTTATGATCATCCAGGTGATCAGTGCATGGGCAGTCATGTGATCAGTGCATAATATAGACGTGATCAGTGCATGATCAGTCTCGTGATCAGTGCATGATAGCCACGTGATCAGTGCATGATCAGTCACCTGATGGGTGTATGATCATTCACGTGACCTGTACATGGTAGCTACATGATCATTGCATAATCAGGCACGTGAGTAGTGCACAATAGCCACGTGATCACTGCATGATCAGTCACGTGAACAGTGCATGATCAGTCATGTGACCAGTACATGGTAGCTGCGTGATCATCGCATGATCAGCCACGTGAGCAGTGCATGATAGCCACGTGATGTGTGCATGATGAGTAACGTGAGCAGAGTATGATCAGCCACGTGATCATTGCATGAGTGCCACGTGATCAGTGCATGATATGTCACGTGACAGGTGTGTGATCAGCCACGTGAAGAGTGCATGTTCAGCCACGTGCTCAGTGCATGATAGCCACGTGATTAGTGCATGATCAGTTACGTGAACAGTGTATGATCAGCCACGAGAGCAGTGCATGATCAGACACGTGAACAGTGTATGATCAAACACGTGATCAGTGCATGATATCCATGTGATCAGTGCATGATCAGTCTTGTGAACAGTGCATTATCAGTCACGTGATCAGTGTATGATCAGCCACGTGATCAGTGCATGATAGCCTCGTGATCTGTGCATGATGAATCTCGTGAAGAGTGCATGATCAGTCACGTGATCAGTGGATGATCAGCCAATTGATCAGTGCATGATCAATTACGTGATCAGTGCATGATCAGTCATGTGACCAGTACATGGTAGCTATGTGAATATTGTATGATCAGCCACGTAAGCAGTGCATGATAGACACGTGATCAGTGCATGATCAATCACGTGATCAGTACATGATCAGTCACGTGATCAGTGCATGATCAATTATGTTACCATTGCATGATCAGTCACGTGACCAGTACATGTAAGCTACGTGATCATTGCAGGATCAGCCACGTGAGCACTGCATGATAGACACGTGATTAGTGCATGATCAGACACGTGAACAGTGTATGATCAGCCACGTGATCAGTGCATGATACCTACGTGATCAGTTCATGATTAGTCACGTGATCTGTGCATGACAGGCACGTAATCAGTGCATGATATCCACGTGATCAGTGAATTATAGACCCGTGATCAGTTCATGATTAGTCACGTAATCTGTGCATGACCAGGAACTTGAACAGTGTATGATCAGCCAAGTAATCAGGGCATTATAGCCACGTGATCAGTGCATGATCAGTCAAGTGATCAGTGCGTGAACAGTCACGTGATCAGTGCATGATGAGCCACGTGATCAGTGCTGGATCGATTACATGATCAGTGCATGATCAGTCAGGTGACCAGTACATGGTTGCTACGTGATCATTGCATGATCACCCACGTGAGGAGAGCATGATAGCCACGTGATCCGTGCATGATCAGTCACGTGATCAGTACATGATCAGTCACGGG